>NC_090338.1:69232202-69342202 GCF_035084215.1 Heptranchias perlo | reverse complement strand
AGATTTCATTCAAACCAACATCTGGAGAGAATTAAAGTCCCTCGAAGGCCAAATTGAAGCACAAACTAAATGTAAGATTTTTGAAGTTGTCTTTTATTGAAAATAGATATACAGTCATTCATAAAGAGCGTATCATGTCGATAGAATGTACACAAGAACATATAGAAGTACAGGGTGAGAAACTCTAATTACCCTGTTGAACATGTCCTTTCACTCCCCTGATGACCTACTGGATGAAGGCACCATACAAACCAAGAGTTCCCACATTAAATTCTCAGTCAGTGCTGAATTAGTAGTTGAGGTTCTGGAATTGGCCCCTGGACTAACAATAGGAAATCAAATCAGTTAGATTTCCCACTCCAGATCACCATTCAGTGCACCACCCCCCCACCGCAACCCACCCCCCTAACTCCCCAACCCCAACCCCCCCACCAACTCCCCTTGTTCCACCAGGATTTCATTATCGCCATGTGTATGTGTCCCTGTAATGATAAATTCCTTCTTTTCCCCTTCCTTTCCTTAAAACATTCGCTCCATGGCGGAGTAGGGCTCCATGGCGGAGTAGGGCACCATGGCGGAGTAGGGCACCATGGCGGAGTAGGGCACCATGGCGGAGTAGGGCTCCATGGCGGAGTAGGGCGCCATGGACACCAATGACATAGTCTTAGAAGCACTATTTTGAGTCCAGCCAAGCTGGACCAAATGAGTTCTAAAAAGTTTATAAATAAACAGGCAGTTAGAACATGGCTGCTGTGAATGCAGAGCCAACACTGCGTCTTTCAATACTGTATAAATCATCACCTTTCTCTCTCCTTTACCCCGTCCTGTTATTTTTCTCTCTTTTTTAAAAATCTCTACTCTGTCCTCTCTATTATTCACACTTAACCCGGCCGAGGGTGTAAAGACTGTTTTCTTCTCCTCTTGATTTCTCTCATTCCCCTGTGAAAGCAAGAGGATGCTTTGGACACCAGGCTTTCCTCACGTGTCAGAATCCTGCTTCATGTGGGAGGCGTAAGGCCTGCCACTAATCCTACATCCACAGTTTAGAGTACAGAACCTGCTTGGGTCTACATTACCCATACTTTTCAGCACTTTGAAGAACTGGAGTGTGGTCCCTCTCAAACTTGTCTCCAGTGAGAACAGGTCAAGTTCTGATGGTATATTCTTAGAAGCACCATTTTGAGTCCAGCCACCCTTCTCCGAACCCTCTCTAACACATTGTTGCTTTATTGAAGCTGTGGTGTCAAAATTGCATCCAATATTACAAATATGGTCACACCAGATGAGTTCTAAAAAAGTTACAGCATCAGGTTTTCAGATGCACCCTTCGCGTTGATGCACCTGGTAGGCCAAGAAATGTTTATAATCACAATTACATCATTATTCATCTCAACCTTCCCCAAGGAACATTCAATTATTGTGGGCATACAGTTCATGTTCTCTGTACATTTCCCCACATTGAACACCATCTGCCATTCTTAGCCCATTTCATTTACTTGGCTTTGATTGCTATCAATCTCCTCGGTGCCAGAGATTGCATCATCTGCAAATGTGAAGGCATTGCCAGAAGTGGCAACTCATTCACAAACAGGGTGAACAACCCAGAGTACACTCATCTTACTCCCTCCTGCACCACTGAACTGTTGGACTCACACTTCACAGTTTCTGTGTTGTGGGAGAGAGACTTGAGAAAACGCTTTAAAAAAAAGGAAGCAAGTGTCTTATATAAACAGATACTGTTCTGCAAAAAAAACCACAATTAAAAATAATTAGAAGGCTCTGTATAATAATACATGGAAGACATCTAAATATAGCATATTCTGAAATTCTGCTGAACTTGTTACAAAATTGGCACTGTCAATTTGAAAAAAAAACAAGCATTTAATAATCCATATAATGTAATTGTATTTTTGGTTTATAAGTTATATATTAGATTTAGCCTCCCCTCTCCAAACCCTTTAACTCTACCTTCCACAGGTAATAACAATCAGCAAGCAAAACATCTCCGACCCCAACCAGTACTAACTATAGAATGATGGCAGTAGGATGCTAAAGCCATTCTGCAATCCCCAAAATAATGAAACATATATGACACCATTAACGTAAAGAAAGACTTGCATTGATGAACAAAGGCGCAGCCACATGTAAAAAGTTGGAAGACATTTGGAATGGTGAGGGAAAGGGGAACGTAATCAATGCTAAAGTAACTTAGTGGGGGCGGGGTGGAGTAAGGGCAGGCAAACGAGCCCCTCATCCTCACTGTTTGCTGCACCGACATTTGCAAAGAGCCTGATCAATTGCCACCACTATGGTGGCAATAACATATTCTGCTATTGCCACCAACAGGAAGTGGGCAGGTGATACTCACCCAACCCTTTGTCTGGAATGTGTAATTTAATCCAGTCTTTGTCAGGTAGGCTACAGAGCTCAGACAAGACACAACGCGAACACGACTGATTTCAGAGAATGCGCAGCTCTGACACTACCAAGTTCAGAGAACGCACCGCACTAACACTACCAATTCAGAGAACGCACAGCACTACCATTACTGATTTCAAAGAACGCACAGTGCTGACACTACCGAGCTCAGAGAATGCACAGCGCTGACATTATTGAGTTCAGAGAACAGACAGCGCTGACACTACCAAGTTCAGACAACGCACAGTGCTAACACCACAGATTTCAGAGAATGCGCTGACACTACAATAGAATCATAGGATGGTTACAGCACAGAAGGAGGCCATTCGATCCATCGAGCTCATGCCCGCTCTTTGTAAGAGCAATCCAGTTAGTCCCATTCCCCCACTCTTTCCCGGTAGCCCTGTAAATTTTTTCTCTTCAAATATTTATCCAATTCCTTTTTGAAAGCCACAATTGAATCCACTTCCACCACCCCCTCAGGCAGCGCATTACAGATCATAACTACTCACTGCGTAAAAAAGTTTTTTCTCATGACGTCTTTGGTTCTTTTGCCAATCACCTTAAATTTGTGCCCTTTGGTTCTCGATCCTTCCACCAATGGGAACAGTTTCTCTTTATTTACTTTATCTTCATGATTTTGAACACTTCTATCAAATCTCCTCTCAACCCTCTCTGCTCTAAGGAGAACAACCCAATCTTCTGCAGTCTATCCACGTAACTGAAGTCCCTCATCCCTGGAACCATTCTAGAAAATCTCTCCTGCACTGTCTCTAAGGCCGTCACATCCTTCCTAAAGTGCAGTGCCCAGAATTGGACACAATACTCCAGTCGTGGCCGAACCAGTGTTTTATAAAGGTTCAACATAACTTCCTTGCTTTTGTACTCTATGCCTCTATTTATAAAGCCCAGGATCCCGTATGCTATTTTTCAATCGCTTTCTCAACCTGTCCTGCCACCTTCAAATATTCGTGCACATATACCCCCAGGTCTCTCTGTTCTTGCACCCCATTTAGAATTGTACCATTTAGTTTATACTGCCTCTCCTCGCTCTTCCTGCCAAAATGTATCACTTTGCAATACTCTGCGTTAAATTTCATCTGCCATGTGTCCGTCCATCCCACCAGCTTGGCTATGTCCTCTGGAAGTCTATTACTATCCTCCTCACAGTTTACTATACTTCCAAGTTTTATGTCCTCTGCAAATTTTGAGTTGTGCCCCGTACACCCAAGTCCAAGTCATTAATCTATATCAAAAAATGCTTTGGTCCTAGTACCGACCCCTGGGAGCACCACTGTATACCTTCCTCCAGTCCGAAAAACAATCGTTCACCACTACTCTGTTTCCTGATACTTAACCAATTTCGTATCCATGCTGCCACTGCCCCTTTTATTCCATGGGCTTCAGTTTTGCTGACAAGACTATTATGTGGCATTTTAACAAACGCCTTTTGAAAGTCCATATACACAACATCAACCACATTGACCTCATCGACCGTCTCTGTTACCTCATCAAAAAACTCAATCAAGTTGGTCAAACACGATTTGCCCGTAACAAATCCATGCTGACTTTCCTTTATTAATCTACACTTGTCCAAGTTCAAGTTCAGAGCACGCACAATGCTGACACCACCGAGTTCAGAGCACGCACAGCACGAATACTCCGGAGTTCAGAGAGTGCACAGCGCTGACACTACCAAGTTCAGAGCACGCACAGCACGAACACTCCGGAGTTCAGAGAGTGCACAGCGCTGACACTACCGAGTTCAGATATGCACAGCACGAATACTCCGGAGTTCAGAGAGCGCACAGCGCTGATACCACCGAGTTCAGTAACGCACAGCACGAATACTCCGGAGTTCAGAGAGTGCACAGCACTGACACTACCGAGTTCAGACATGCACAGCACGAATACTCCGGAGTTCAGAGAGCGCACAGTGCTGACACCACCGAGTTCAGTAATGCACAGCACGAATACTCCAGAGTTCAGAGAGCGCACAGCGCTGACACCACCGAGTTCAGTAACGCACAGCACGAATACTCCGGAGTTCAGAGAGTGCACAGCGCTGACATCACCGAGTTCAGAGCACGCACAGCACGAATACTCCGGAGTTCAGAGCGTACACAGCACTGACACCACCGAGTTCAGAGGGTGCACTGCGCTGACACTGCCGAGTTCAGAGAGTGCACTGTGCTGACACCACCGAGTTCAGAGGGTGCACTGTGCTGACACTGCCGAGTTCAGAGAGTGCACTGTGCTGACACCACCGAGTTCAGAGAGTGCACTGCGCTGACACCACCGAGTTCAGAGAGTGCACAGTGCTGACACCACCGAGTTCAGAGAGTGCACTGTGCTGACACTGCCGAGTTCAGAGAGTGCACAGTGCTGACACCACTGAGTTCGGAGGGTGCACTGTGTTGTCACCACCGAGTTCAGAGGGTGCACAGCACTGACACCACCGAGTTCAGAGAGTGCACTGTGCTGACACTGCCGAGTTCAGAGGGTGCACAGCACTGACACCACCGAGTTCAGAGAGTGCACTGTGTTGTCACCACCGAGTTCAGAGGGTGCACAGCACTGACACCACCGAGTTCAGAGAGTGCACTGTGTTGTCACCACCGAGTTCAGAGGGTGCACAGCGCTGACACCACCGAGTTCAGAGAGTGCACTGTGCTGACACTGCCGAGTTCAGAGGGTGCACTGTGCTGACACTGCCGAGTTCAGAGAGTGCACTGTGCTGACACTGCCGAGTTCAGAGGGTGCACTGTGCTGACACCACTGAGTTTGGAGGGTGCACTGTGCTGACACCACCGAGTTCAGAGGGTGCACTGTGCTGACACTGCCGAGTTCAGAGGGTGCACTGTGCTGACACTGCCGAGTTCAGAGGGTGCACTGTGCTGACACTGCCGAGTTCAGAGAGTGCACTGTGCTGACACTGCCGAGTTCAGAGGGTGCACTGTGCTGACACTGCCGAGTTCAGAGAGTGCACTGTGCTGACACTGCCGAGTTCCGAGAGTGCACTGTGCTGACACTGCCGAGTTCCGAGAGTGCACTGTGCTGACACTGCCGAGTTCAGAGGGTGCACTGTGCTGACACCACCGAGTTCAGAGAGTGCACTGTGCTGACACTGCCGAGTTCAGAGAGTGCACTGTGCTGACACTGCCGAGTTCAGAGAGTGCACTGTGCTGACACCACCGAGTTCAGAGAGTGCACTGTGCTGACACTGCCGAGTTCAGAGAGTGCACTGTGCTGACACCACTGAGTTCAGAGAGTGCACTGTGCTGACACCACTGAGTTCAGAGAGTGCACTGTGCTGACACTGCCGAGTTCAGAGAGTGCACTGTGCTGACACTGCCGAGTTCAGAGAGTGCACAGTGCTGACACCACTGAGTTCGGAGGGTGCACTGTGTTGTCACCACCGAGTTCAGAGGGTGCACAGCACTGACACCACCGAGTTCAGAGAGTGCACTGTGCTGACACTGCCGAGTTCAGAGGGTGCACTGTGCTGACACTGCCGAGTTCAGAGAGTGCACTGTGCTGACACCACCGAGTTCAGAGAGTGCACAGTGCTGACACCACCGAGTTCAGAGAGTGCACAGTGCTGACACCACCGAGTTCAGAGAGTGCACTGCGCTGACACTGCCGAGTTCAGAGAGTGCACAGCACTGACACCAACGAGTTCAGAGAGTGCACTGTGCTGACACCACCGAGTTCAGAGAGTGCACTGTGCTGACACTGCCGAGTTCAGAGAGTGCACTGTGTTGTCACGGCCGAGTTCAGAGGGTGCACTGTGCTGACACCACCGAGTTCAGAGGGTGCACTGTGCTGACACCACCGAGTTCAGAGGGTGCACTGTGCTGACACCACCGAGTTCAGAGAGTGCACTGTGCTGACACTGCCGAGTTCAGAGAGTGCACTGTGCTGACACCACTGAGTTCAGAGAGTGCACAGTGCTGACACTGCCGAGTTCAGAGAGTGCACTGTGCTGACACCACCGAGTTCAGAGAGTGCACTGTGCTGACACTGCCGAGTTCAGAGAGTGCACTGTGCTGACACCACTGAGTTCAGAGAGTGCACTGTGCTGACACCACCGAGTTCAGAGAGTGCACTGTGCTGACACTGCCGAGTTCAGAGAGTGCACTGTGCTGACACTGCCGAGTTCAGAGAGTGCACTGTGTTGTCACCACCGAGTTCAGAGAGTGCACTGTGCTGACACTGCCGAGTTCAGAGGGTGCACTGTGCTGACACCGCCGAGTTCAGAGAGTGCACTGTGCTGACACCACCGAGTTCAGAGAGTGCACAGTGCTGACACCACTGAGTTCAGAGAGTGCACTGTGCGGACACCACTGAGTTCAGAGAGTGCACTGTGCTGACACCACTGAGTTCAGAGAGTGCACTGTGCTGACACCACTGAGTTCAGAGAGTGCACTGTGCTGACACTGCCGAGTTCAGAGAGTGCACTGTGCTGACACTGCCGAGTTCAGAGAGTGCACAGTGCTGACACCACCGAGTTCAGAGAGTGCATTGTGCTGACACCACCGAGTTCAGAGAGTGCACAGTGCTGACACCACCGAGTTCAGAGAGTGCACTGTGCTGACACCACCGAGTTCAGAGAGTGCACTGTGCTGACACCACCGAGTTCAGAGAGTGCACTGTGCTGACACCGCCGAGTTCAGAGAGTGCACTGTGCTGACACGGCCGAGTTCAGAGGGTGCACTGTGCTGACACCACCGAGTTCAGAGGGTGCACTGCGCTGACACCACCGAGTTCAGAGAGTGCACAGTGCTGACACCACTGAGTTCAGAGAGTGCACAGTGCTGACACCACCGAGTTCAGAGAGTGCACTGTGCTGACACCACTGAGTTCAGAGAGTGCACAGTGCTGACACCACTGAGTTCAGAGAGTGCACAGTGCTGACACCACCGAGTTCAGAGAGTGCACTGTGCTGACACTGCCGAGTTCAGAGAGTGCACTGTGCTGACACCACTGAGTTCAGAGAGTGCACAGTGCTGACACCACCGAGTTCAGAGAGTGCACTGTGCTGACACCACCGAGTTCAGAGAGTGCACTGTGCTGACACTGCCGAGTTCAGAGAGTGCACTGTGCTGACACTGCCGATTGCAGAGAGTGCACTGTGTTGTCACCACCGAGTTCAGAGAGTGCACTGTGCTGACACCACCGAGTTCAGAGAGTGCACTGTGCTGACACCACCGAGTTCAGAGGGTGCACTGCGCTGACACTGCCGAGTTCAGAGAGTGCACTGTGCTGACACCACCGAGTTCAGAGAGTGCACTGTGCTGACACTGCCGAGTTCAGAGAGTGCACTGCGCTGACACTGCCGAGTTCAGAGAGTGCACTGTGCTGACACCACTGAGTTCAGATGGGAAGGTGTGAGGCCATGGAGAGATTTCAACATGAGGATGAGAATTTTAAAATCAAGGTGTTAGTGGACTGGGAGCCAATGTCGGTCTGCGAACAGGGGTGATGGGTGAACGAGACTTGCTGCGAGTTAGGATACGTGCAGCAGAATTTTGGATGAGTTCAAGTTTATGGAGGGTGGAGGATGGGGGCCGGCCAGGAGAGCATTGGAAGAGTTGAATCTAGAGGTAACAAAGGCACGGATGAGGGTTTCAACAGCAGATGAGCTGAGGCAGGGGCGGAGACAAGTGATGTATCGAATGTGGATGTAGTCGATCTTAGTGATGGAGCGGATATGTGGTCGGAAGCTGATCTCAAGGTCAAATAGGAGGCCAAGTTTGTGAACGGTCTGGTTCAGCCTCAGACAGTGGCCAAGGAGAGGGATGGAGTCGACGGCTAGGGAATGGAATTTGTGGTGCAGTCTGAAGACAATGGCTTCGGTCTTCCCAATATTTAGTTGGAGGAAATTTCTGCTCATCCAGTACTGGATGTCGGACAAGCAGTGGGACAAATCAGACAGTGGAAGGGTCAAGGGAGGTGGTGGTGAGGTAGGGCTGGGATTCGGCAGCGTACATGTGGAACCTGACATTGTGTTTTCGGATGATGTCGCCGAGGGGCAGCATGTAGATGAGAAATAGGAAGAGACCAAGGATAGATCCTTGGGGGACTGCAGAGGTAACGGTGCGGGAGCAGGAAGAGAAGCCAATGCAGGTGATTCTCAGGCTACGACTGGATAGATAAGAACGGAACCAGGCGAGCGCAGTCCCACCCAGCTGGACGGCGGAGGAGAGGTGTTGGAGGAGGATGGTGTGGTCAACTGTGTCAAAGGCTGCAGACAGGTCGAGAAGGATGAGGAGAGATAGTTTACCACGGTCACAGTTATACAGGATGTCATTTGTGACTTTGATAAGGGCCGTTTCAGTACTGCGGCAGGGCAGAAACCTGATTGGAGAGATTCAAACATTGCAAGAAAGATGGGCACACATTTGGGAGGTGACAACGTGTTCAAGGACTTTGGAAAGGAAAGTGAGGTTAGAGATGGGGCAATAGTTTGCAAGGACAGAGGGGGCAAGGTTTTTTGACGGGGGTGATGATGGCAGATTTGAAGGGGAGGGGGACAGTACCAGAGGACAGGGAACCGTTAACAATATCAGCTAACATGGGGGCCAGGAAGGGAAGTTGGGTGGTCAGCAGTTTGGTGGGAATACAGTTGAGGGAGCAGGAGGTGGGTCTCATGGTCAAGATGAGCTCGGAGAGGGCATGAGGGGAGATAGGAGAGAAACTAGAGAAAGATGTGAGTTCAGGGCTAGGGTAGGGGGAGCTGTAGGGGAGGTTTGGCTTGGTGGGCTAGGGGAAGAGAGGGAAGCAACAGAGGCAGCTGAACGGATGCTCTCAATCTTAGTGACAAAGTAGTCCATGAGCTCCTTGCATTTGTTGTTGGAGGTGAGGGTGGAGGAGGCAGAGGAGAGAGGTTTAAGAAGACTGTTTGTGGTGAAGAAGATAAGCCGGAGGTTATCTTTGCATTCCAGGATGATCCTGAAATAGTGGGCAGTTATAGCGCAGGAGAACAGGACAAGAAAGTGCTTTATGTGGTCCAGCCAGATCTGGCGATGAATGGCTAAACCAGTTGTCTGCCATAAACATTCAAGTCTGCGTCCCTTGGACTTAAGGGAGTGGAGATGAGGGCCATACCAGGGGAAAAGCCAGGGTGAGAGAGAGCAATGGTTTTAATGGGAACAAGGGCATCAAAGGTGGAGGTGAGGGTGAGATTGAGGAGATCGGTAGCTGCAGAAATGTCGTGGTGAATGGAGGGCCAAAGGATAGACAGTGGGGAATTTGAAAGTGCCATTGTAAGTGACCTGAGGGAGAGTTTTTTTTCCAGGGGCAAACACAGAAGGAAGTGGAATTGGGAGGGAGAAGGGTGATATGGGTGGAGAGGGATAAAAGGAAGTGATCAGAGATGGTCTTATCTGTGATTGACGTGATGGGAGTAAAGAGGCCACGTGAGATGGCAAGGTTGAGGGGTGGCCATGAATATGGGTAGGGAAGTTTAAATGGAGGGAGAGATTAAGGGAGGATAGGAGGGCAGTGAATTCAGAGGAGAGAGAGCATGATGAGTTGAGATGAAGGTTGAAATCACCGAGGATGAGAAGTCGCTCAATGCAGAGGCTGAGGGAGGAAAGCAGTGAAGATATCTCGGTGAGAAACTTGGTGTCGTACTTCAGTGGGTGGTAGAGAACGAGGATTTTAAAGGAGGTGAGAGGGGAGGAACAAGGTGAGATGCTCAAAGGAGGAGAAGGTGCCAGAGGAGTAGGGGGGCAGACCAAGGCGTGATTTGGTAATTGGGGCCACACAACCACCGCGGCGGTCTGGGCGGGGCAAATGGTGGAAGATGTAGCCAGGCGGGGAGGCTTCATGAAGGGGGAAGGTGTCATCACCCGTCAGCCAGGTTTCCGTCAAGGCCATGATATCGATGCAATCATCCACAATAAGCTCATGGATGGCAAGGGTCTTGTTCACAGTGAACAGTTATTCTGGGGGGAGATACGGAGAGGGGTGATGATAGCTGGTCCACTGGCAGAGTCCACAGGGTCAGCACGAGGAGGGGTGAGTGGGACAGGAAGGAGATTGGCAAGATTAGCCCCCAGTGAGCCTGCTGGGCTGGAAAGTCGGTGAGAGAGTAGGATGGGACAGTTGGGGTTGCTGCTAGTAAGGAGGCAGTGACGAGTACCTCGATGGGCTCTGCAGAGGATGCCAAGAGAGGTACATAGGGAAGCTGTAGGCTTATCAAAGAGGTAGTCAAGCCTGGGACAGTGGCAGGAGACTAGGAAGGTTGAGGAGTGCTGAAGGGTTGGAGTAGGGATTTGTGGGGGAAAGAGTACCCGAGAGGGGAGAAATGAAAAGCAGCATGACAACAGGAGAGAGGGACCCAGGAGGGGTAAAGAGAAAAGAAGAAAAAAGGAGAAATAGAAGTGATGAGCTCGGGTCCAGAGCAGCAACCGAAACGCCCACGCGAATGGACACAGAGAATCTCAAGTTACTTGGCGTGGTTACATAGCAGGATTAGGATAGATATGTCCTGGTAATAAACAGGAAATAGAGAGGAGACAATAGGAGGGAGTCCAAAGATAAAGTCAGAGGTCCTGTGATGGGACAAGGTTGAGGTAGAAAGGGTGGAGTCAGCTTGGAGCATCAACGAACTGATGTACAGCTTCGGAGACAGGTGTGGAGGCAAACCAATAGATTGCCTCCAATTCCATGTGCTCTCATTTCTGTTAACAGTCTCTGATGTGGAACGTTGTCGAGCGCTATCAGCATGATCTGTATAAAATCCCACCTGCTGGAGGAGTGGGGCCTCCACATTGAACAGCCTCCCACCTCGTTTTTTGACTCTGAAAACACTCCACACCAGGCCAACCCAGTAATTGACTTGTGGGCCCCTTCAAATATGTGACCCCCATGAACGGGCACTGCAACATCATGCGGGGGTGCTGGAGCCATTTCTCTCTGAGGCAGAATTTGACAACTCCACAGCATTGACTATTTTACATAATTTAAGCTGCAAGGTTGGTTTAGTGAGGGTGCATTCCATTCACTGAGATTGGGTGGGGGTGACATCATTGGAAGTGATGTCTCTAAGGGAACCGTAGCTTTTTAGCATGCGCTGAGAGTGACATCATCGGGTGGCCCGGCACACGGGCAGAAGGACGTCACGGGTCGATCAAAATCCGAAAGTGCCCACAATGTCGCTAAGCACTCCGTCAAACTAAACACTCTGAGAGAGATCTGTGGTGACTGATGTGGCATTGTGTGTGGGCCATGGATTGTTTCAGGTGTATTGGGTAGAAAGGTTGGGGGGGGGGGGTTACCTTTTACATTACAAGGTGAATAGTGACACTGCCTCCGATGACATCATTTGCTGCGCATGCGCCGGGCTTTCCGAGAAATCAACTCGCCGTTCGTACCCGAGTGGGTGGGGGGAGGGGGGAGGAGGAGAGCGTGATCCAGGTCTAACAGGGGGTGGGGGGGAGCAGGGAGGAGGAGAGCGTGATCCAGGTCTAACGGGGGGTGGGGGGAGGAAGAGAGCATGATCCAGGTCTAACAGGGGGTGGGGGGGAGGGGGGAGGAGGAGAGCGTGATCCAGGTCTAACGGGGGGTGGGGGGAGCAGGGTGGAGGAGAGCGTGATCCAGGTCTAACGGGGGGGGGGGGGGGGAGGGGGGAGGAGGAGAGCGTGATCCAGGTCTAACGGGGGGGGGGGGGAGGGGGGAGGAGGAGAGCGTGATCCAGGTCCAACGGGGGAGGGGGGAGCAGGGTGGAGGAGAGCGTGATCCAGGTCTAACGGGGGTGGGGGGGAGCAGGGAGGAGGAGAGCGTGATCCAGGTCTAACGGGGGGTGGGGGGAGGGGGGAGGAGGAGAGCGTGATCCAGGTCTAACGGGGGGTGGGGGGAGCAGGGTGGAGGAGAGCGTGATCCAGGTCTAACGGGGGGTAGGGGGTGAGCAGAGAGGAGGAGAGGGTGACCCAGGTCCAATGGGGGGGGGGGGAGGGGGGAGGAGGGGAGCGTGATCCAGGTCTAACGGGGGGGGGGGGGGGGTGGGGAGGAGGGGGGAGGAGGAGAGCGTGATCCAGGTCTAACGGGGGGTGGGGGGAGGAAGAGAGCGTGATCCAGGTCTAACGGGGGGTGGGGGGAGGAAGAGAGCATGATCCAGGTCTAACGGGGGGTGGGGGGAGGGGGGAGGAGGAGAGCGTGATCCAGGTCTAACGGGGGGTGGGGGGAGGGGGGAGGAGGAGAGCGTGATCCAGGTCTAACGGGGGGTGGGGGGAGGAAGAGAGCATGATCCAGGTCTAACGGGGGGTGGGGGGAGGGGGGAGGAGGAGAGCGTGATCCAGGTCTAACGGGGGGTGGGGGGAGGGGGGAGGAGGAGAGCGTGATCCAGGTCTAACGGGGGGTGGGGGGAGCAGGGTGGAGGAGAGCGTGATCCAGGTCTAACGGGGGGGTAGGGGGTGAGCAGAGAGGAGGAGAGCGTGACCCAGGTCTAATGGGGGGAGGGGGGAGGAGGAGAGCGTGATCCAGGTCTAACGGGGGGGGGGAGGGGTGGGGGAGGAGGGGGGAGGAGGAGAGCGTGATCCAGGTCTAACGGGGGGTGGGGGGAGGAAGAGAGCGTGATCCAGGTCTAACAGGGGGTGGGGGGGAGGGGGGAGGAGGAGAGCGTGATCCAGGTCTAACGGGGGGAGGGGGGAGCAGGGTGGAGGAGAGCGTGATCCAAGTCTAACGGGGGGTGGGGGGGAGGGGGGAGGAGGAGAGCGTGATCCAGGTCTAACGGGGGGTGGGGGGGAGCAGGGTGGAGGAGAGCGTGATCCAAGTCTAACGGGGGGTGGGGGGGAGCAGGGTGGAGGAGAGCGTGATCCAGGTCTAACTGGGGGCGGGGGGGAGGAGGAGAGCGTGATCCATCTCCCCATCTGGACCGTGTCCTCCCTCTCTTACCACCGCCCCCCCCTCGAGATTTGGATCACATTCTCTTCTGTTCCCCCCCTCCTCCACCACCCTATGCTGTGCTCCCTCCAGGCTTCACCCTTCCCCCGCTGCTTCTGCTCCCGCTCCCCCTTCTCCCCTTCCCTCTCCCCTTTCCCACCTCATCCCTTCTCCCCTTCCCCCACTGCTTCTGCCTCCCCTTCTCCCCTTCCCTCTCCCCCTCCCCACCCCTCCTCCCCTTCCTCCGGGCTCTGCTCTCCTCCCCCTTTATGACTACTGGCATCGGCTGCATTTTTGGTGCTCTGCCTCCGGTCCATGCTTTTAGTGACCGCCAACGCGCTCGGGCGGTCGGTGACCTCCAACGCGCACGGGCGGTCGGTGACCTCCAACGCGCACGGGCGGTCGGTGACCTCCAACGCGCACGGGCGGTTGGTCCGGACCCGAGTACACATGCACGTCATCGACAGTGAAAGCAGTCAGTCCCTGGTGTTAGTCACAGCGGATCGTGTTTCTCAAATGTCACAAAGCACTTCACATACAATTAATTATGTTAAAGTGCAGTGACTGTTATTACGTGGGCAAACATATGAAAGCAAGGAAGAAAAAGCCAATGATCCAATTCAAGCTCAGTCCCTCCGCAGACCATGTAGGGTCTGCCACATTATGGACTGTGCTTCAACAACAACAACTTGCATTTATATAGTGCCTTCAACGTAGAAAAAGGTCCCAAAGTGTTTCATAGGAGCATAATCAGAAAAAACTTGATACCGAGCCACATTAGGAGATATTAGGACAGGTGACCAAAAGCTTGGTCAAAGGGATAGGTTTTAAGGAATGTCTTAAAAGAGGGGAGAGAGGTGTAGAGGCGGAGAGGTTTGAGGAGGGAATCTCAGAGCTTATGGCTGAAAGGATTCACCGTTTGTGAGGGAAAGCTCTGTATAAATGCCTCCCTTGATAGCTTCTCTCCCTGAAACTAATACGTGGTCTTTGGAAGGAGGGGGCTTCAAGAGCAGATTCACCCTTCCTCCTTCCATGTTTTCTTATCTTTCTGTGCTGGAGTATGAGATGGTTGGACAATGCTTCTGCAGCATATGCGACGTCCAGGAGGACTGGCTACTGATTGATAATGACCTAGGTGGAGAATAACTGAAGCATGGGAAATGGACCTAGGAAAGAGTGACCGTATCCTGCCAGTGCCCACAAGGTGCAGGCTTTATTTCTCCTACACGAGTCTGTGTAGGTCTGGGTACCCACTATATGTGCAAGAGATTCAGGACCTGAACAAAAAAAAAATGATTGAGTAGAGATTTCACCGTGAGCAAACATATGTTACATGACAATTGCTCCGATTGCCTTTCATTGCATCTGTGGGAGCCTCGCACTCCTATCATTAACAAACAGTCCCAACAGATCACACTGAAGCAGATTCACAGTACATCATCCTGTAACGATTGTATCTGACAGTAACGGCAACAGTGTAAAGCTCTGTGGATGGAGATTAGTCCCTTTCACAAACGTGTTTTGAAGAGAGTCTTAAATTTGACGTATCCCTTGCAGTGTCTAAACCTTAGACATGAAATCAATAGCATTGAGGCAGCCACTCAGATTTTATAGATTGGTCTTTACTATGGTAAAACCATGGGTGGTGGGGGGAGGAGAGGGGGGTTGGATAAAATAAACCTTGTATTTAAATACTGCTAGATCACACCTAATTGCCTTCATACAGTGAATTGCTTTTCTAGAATGCAGTGACTTCTTATGTAGGCAAAAGACTGAGTACGATGGCTGATTCCCCAGTTGTAGGGAAAACGTGGCCATAATTGCAGTATGCCTGTACTGATGGAGCAGGCTGCAGTGAGCATTCAACTGAAAGAAGCTCCCTGTACGTCTCCCAAGTGGGCATGTAATGCTGTGGCAGCAGGTGGATGGGGTATAAGGAGTGCAGCAGCTCTTAAAGGGCCGCTGTTTATTTCTCATGCAGGCTGACTGTTCGAGAACACTTGTGAAAATGTTGATGTGCCCTGTAGCGAATGGTTAAAAACTCCACCACCCCCACCCCCCCACCCCCCCACTTCAATGAGGGTCTGGAAGTGCTGCTGAAGGGAGTGCATTAGACCAAGACGATGATTGTTAGGGGCCTAGAGGAGTCCTTCCACCAGAACCAACTTAGAGGAGGAATCTAGAGGAGTCCTCCCATCAGAAACAATCATAGTAGGATGTAGGGCAGGAAGTGACCCAACGAGCCACTGCAGTTTCCCACAACCATTAGTCATGGGAGCAAAAGAAGAACAAACTTGCAAATGTGCTACCTTTCACAACATCAGGACATCCCAAAATGCTTCACAGCCAGTAAAGTACTTTTCTTGAAGTGTAATCACTATTATAATGTAGGAAAATACAGCCGCCAATTTGTACACTACAATATCCCACAATCAGCATTGAGATAAATGACCAGGTAATCTGCTTTTGGTGGTGTTAGTTGGGATATAAGTGCTGGCCAGTATACCGGGAGAACTCCCTTGCGCTTCTTCGAATAGTGCCATGGAAATATTTACATCCACCCGAGGGGGCAGATGGGGCCTCAATTTAAAGACGACACTTTCGACAGTGCTGCACTAAAGTGCCAGCCTGGATTAGGTGCTCAAGCCTCTGTGGAGTGGAGCTTGAACCCATAACTTTCTGACTCAGAGGTGAGAGTGCTACCACTGAGCCACAGCTGACACCTATGAGAAGAGTCTGATGGTAGGGTTAGTGTAACCACTCAAAGGAAATGAATGCCTGTATTATACATGTAATAAGTGCTGGTGTCTGGAAAGCACTACCCTTGCTACTCTGACTGAGAAGGCAATTAGATGGAGCATGAGACTGGGTACTAGATAACACATACCCTACTCATTCTCCAATGGAAAGCACCAGGGTAGGAAACAGATGAACACAACTGGAGTAGGGTAATAAACTGGTTATACATTCTTTGGAAGGTAATGGATTAATTTATTGCCACAAAGGTGGAAAATAGGCAGGAATAGTAGTCAAGGCAATGGTGATTAGGTTGAGCATGTTGTTGATTGGGCTAGTGTAGTACAGAAAAGACAAAAGCTGTTCATGCATGGCAGCAAGTTTAGCTCTTACGACAATTGATGACTGATACATCAATGTTCCTGGCTGTCCATCAGCCTCACCTGTTTCACCTTCCTCCTTTTCCTCTGCCAAGGCTGCAGGCCAATCTTCCTGGCCCTCTGGCTCAATGGGTTTCCCTCTCTGAATTGCAAAAGTCTGAGGATACAGCAGGCTGATCATTTTCAAAAACCTTCTCAGGCTGTAGGGTAGTGCCCCACCTGATCTGTACAGGCAGCAGAATCTCCGGGTGGAGCCATGAGCCTTGTTGTATTCCCTGTTGGATTTGGTCCGGGATCTTCAATATTAATAGCCAGGCCTTTGGGGTGGGGGAGTAGCCATGTCCTCCAGGTGCCAGCTGTTCAGCCTACCTGCTTCTTGAAATGGTGAAGATTGCTGCTAGGGTATTGCACATTCACTTGCAAATTGTTGGAATGAAAGCTTTTCTTATTCATATGCGCCATCAGGCTGTTGTTAGACGCCATGTTGACTACACATGTGCCATCAATAAGGCCCTGGACTTTAGGGAAGCCAGTGACCTGGTGTAAGTGCTGTGTCCTCCTTTTAAAAAAATGGGGGAAAAAAACTTGCATTTATATAGCACCTTTCACAACTTCAGGACGCTACAAAGTGCCTTGAAGTACTTTTGAAGTGTAGTCTGTTGCAATGTAGGAAATGCGGCAGCCAATTTGTATACAGCAAGGTCCAACAAACAGCAATGTGATAATGACCAGATCATTTATTTTTAGTGTTTTTGGTTGAGGGATAAATATTGGGATGAAGTGGCCTAGCAAGCCACTCAGTTGTAAAATCTCGCTACGAAAAGTCATAATAAGAATAAAACCGGAAGGACCACCCGGCATCGGACCACTAGGCACCGGACACGACAAAGGCAAACCAAGCCCAGTCGACCCTGCAAAGTCCTCCTCACTAACATCTGGGGACGTGTGCCAAAATTGGGAGAGCTGTCCCATAGACTAGTCAAGCAACAGCCTGACATAGCCATACTCACAGAATCATACCTTTCAGCTAATGTCCCAGACTCTTCCATCACCATCCCTGGGTATGTCCTGTCCCACCGGCATGACCCCATGAAATTTCATGGCATCAGGTCAAACATGGGCAAGGAAACCTCCTGCTGATTACCACCTACCGCCCTCCCTCAGCTGATGAATCAGTCCTCCTCCATGTTGAGCTCCATTTGGAAGATGCACTGAGGGTAGCAAGGGCACAGAATGTACTCTGGGTGGGGGACTTCAATGTCCATCACCAAGAGTGGCTCGGTAGCACCACTACTGACCGAGCTGGCTGAGTCCTGAAGGACATAGCTGCCAGATTGGGCCTGCGGCAGGTAGTGAGCAAACCAACACGAGGGAAAAACCTACTTGACCTCATCCTCACCAATCTACCTATCGCAGATGCATCTGTCCATGACAGTATAGGTAGGATTGACCACCGCACAGTCCTCGTGGAGACGAAGTCCCGTCTTCACACAGAGGACACCATCCAACGTGTTGTGTGGCACTACCACCATGCTAAATGGGATAGATTCAGAACAGATCTACTAGCTCAAAACTGGGCATCCATGAGGCATTGTGGGCTATCAGCAGCAGCAAATTTGTATTCCAGCACAATCTGTAACCTCATGGCCCGGCATATTCCTCACACTACCATTACCAACAAGCCAAGGGAACAACCCTGGTTCAATGAGAAGTGTAGAAGAGCATGCCAGGAGCAGCAACAGGAGTTCCAAAAAATGAGGTGCCAACTTGGTGAAGCTACAACATGGGACTGCATGCATGCTAAACAGCGGAAGCAACATGCTATAGACAGAGCTAAGCGATTCCACAACCAACGGATCAGATCAAAGCTCTGCAGTCCTGCCACATCCAGTCGTGAATGGTGGTGGACAGTTAAACAACTAACGGGAGGAGAAGACTCTGTAAAAATCCCCATCCTCAATGATGGCAGAATCCAGCACGTGAGTGCAAAAGACAAGGCTGAAACGTTTGCAACCATCTTCAGCCAGAAGTGCCGAGTAGATGATCCATCTCGGCCTCCTCCTGATATCCCACCATCACAGAAGCCAGTCATCAGCCAATTCGATTCACTCCACGTGATATCAAGAAACGGCTGAGTGCACTGGATACAACAAAGGCTATGAGCCCTGACAACATCCCGGCTGTAGTGCTGAAGACTTGTGCTCCAGAACTAGCCAAACTGTTCCAGTACAGTTACAACACTGGCTTCTACCCGACAATGTGGAAAATTGCCCAGGTATGTCCTTCCACAAAAAGCAGGACAAATCCAATCCGGCTAATTACCGCCCCATCAGTCTACTCTCAATCATCAGCAAAGTGATGGAAGGTGTCATCGACAGTGCTATCAAGCGGCACCTACTCACCAATAACCTGCTCACCGATGCTCAGTTTGGGTTCCGCCAGGACCACTTGGCTCCAGACCTCATTACAGCCTTGGTCCAAACATGGACAAAAGAGCTGAATTCCAGAGGTGAGTTGAGAGTAACTGCCCTTGACATCAAGGCAGCATTTGACCGAGTGTGGCACCAAGGAGCCCTAGTAAAATTGAAGTCAATGGGAATCAGGGGGAAAAATCTCCAGTGGCTGGAGTCATAACTAGCACAAAGGAAGCTGGTAGTGGTTGTTGGAGGCCAATCATCTCAGCCCCAGGACGTTGCTGCAGGAGTTCCTCAGGCAGTTCCACCCAAGAGAGCAAATGGGGCCTCGGTTTAACGTCTCATCAAGAAAGACAGCACTTCCTCAGTACAGCGCTGAAGTGTTAGCCTGGATTTTGTGCTCAAGTCTTTGGAATGGGACTCAAACTCATGACCTTCTGACTCAAAAGTTTGTCCCCATGGCAAACAAGGCTCTTGTAATAGAAACATAGAAACATAGAAAATAGGAGCAGGAGTAGGCCATTTGGCCCTTCGAGCCTGCTCCGCCATTCAATATGATCATGGCTGATCCTCTATCTCAATATCATATTCTCCCTCTCTCCCCATACCCCTTGATGCCTTTTGTGTCTAGAAATCTATCCAGCTCCTTCTTAAATATATTCAGTGACTTGGCCTCCACAGCCTTCTGTGGTAGAGAATTCCACAGGTTCACCACCCTCTGAGTGAAGAAATTTCTCTTCATCTCAGTCCTAAATGTCCTACCCCATATCCTGAGACTGTGACCCCTCGTTCTGGACCCCCCAGCCAGGGGAAACATCCTCCCTGCATCCAGTATGTCTAGCCATGTCAAAATTTAATACGTTTCAATGATCTGTTTAACGCATTGGTGTTCTGGAGTCTGACTAATATAAAATATCACCGGTGGTGTCTTGAAAGGATCCAGTTCTATAAAGGTTCAATTCTGTGATGAGCTTCACAGCAATGGACAGGAATGTTCCTAAGCTGGATCTTTTCTGCAGATCAGGCTCAAGTAGATGTCCTAATTGTGTCACATCTTCCCTCTTGAGGTAGACACGGTGAAAGCAGGTGTCGTGCAACAACTGGGCACATCTGGATCAAAGAACATAGTTCTTGGGCCGATTGCAGGTGTGTGCCGGGTTCGCAACATGTCCGCATCCGTGCTACTCTTTCCCCTGCATGACTCCTCTTCCACCTCCAAATCCATGACAGCCATTGGCAGGCTCAGTGGAGTGCCCAGTGCAGTGGGAGTCGAGCAACAAGGCTGTGGATGATCAGTGTAAAACGAGTTCTGTGTTGCAAAACAATCAGTAGCAAAAGGCAGACGAGGACAAAGGTAGAGCAGGATGGCATGCCAGAAAACTAGCAAAAATAAATCAACTTTCCAAGAAACAGTCAGTCCCAGCTTTAAAAATGGCATTCTTGAGTCAAGAGCACACATGTCGCCAAATGCCCACTTGAACAGTGCACATAGAATTCAGAGGCCAAGAAAATCTATTTCAATCAATTTAAAGAAATCTCAGGGCTATAATCAGACCCACACTTGGCCTCAAAAAACGTACTTTCAGTCAAACTGGATCCAGAAGATATGGCTGCCACGTTTAGGCCTAGCTGCCCAATTCGGCACTGCACCTGCTTCCCAAGCACAACAATGGATAATTGGCTAGTTGGCTAGTTATGAAAATTATCTAGAGTTTAAATATAAAGGACAGAAGACCATGTGACTGACCATGTGACTGAACCCTCTGTGAGACCATGAAGAGGACATTATGTGCAAACATTAAGTGGGAAGGTAGAAGAAATTAAAATGAACAGAAGAATCACCATCTGCTCATTTGAAGAAACAAACTTAAATGTTATGATTTTAAAAAAATGCTGAAACACATAACTAGTCTGCACGAGCCTCTGAGGAATAGATGTACTTCATGATAACATGCGTTACTCAGAAGCATCATTGTATGCTTGGCATAAATCGTCTGTTGCTGAACACAGTTACCTTTTCGCCATTATTTTCTAATTACAATAGGTTTTCCTTCACATGGTGCACCTGGGACAATGCATCCAACGGAAAATAAAGTCACGCAACTTAATTATTCTGATTATCAAATACAACAAACAACTAGCAATTATACGCTCTTCTATTTAGCAGCTCACACACTTGATGGAAGAGGAAGGTCAAAGCGCACAAGTGCTTGACAAGAAATCCAAGACAAAAACAAGGAAGCCTTGGATAAATCGAGGCACAGATAGATAATTAAATAGTTTGTGGAGCAATACATAAAATTTACAGCACAGAAACAGGCTATTCGGCCCAAATGGTCTGTGCTGGTGTTTATGCTCCACACGAGCCTCCTCCCATCCTATTTCATATAACCCTATCTGCATATCCTTCATTATCTTTCTCCCTTGTGTACTTCTCTAGTTTATCATGTTCTTCAGGACGTGCCAGTGCTATTTGGAGAAAGCTCTGAGTTTTAGTTGTGTTTAATTGCCTTTTCCTGGAAATTTAAGAGGCCATGATAATGTAAATGTTACATGGTACAATGGTGGAATTAGGCTCCAATGACCTTTTGTGAATGACCTTTACAGATTTTGTTTTCATAAACCAAAAATATATCCATTCACTGTTACCCATCAGGCTCATCAAGTGCTTCAGGACTGTCCCTCCCACCCCCACTCCCTTCTTGATCTATAGAACATGAGTCTCCTAATCTCCTGAATGCCTCCAGCATGAGAGTCCAAACTTTGTAAAGACTTCCTTCCCATTGCAGCAGAAATATGCTCGCTAACCCGGCCAATGGCACCAGATCTATTACATTTCTACCCACTACCCCCGTCAAGGTCTCCAACTGAGCAATATTTTCTCAGTAACCATCGCCACAATCAACTTGGACTTGCCCCTAGAATAGAAGCAGGGTGGGGAGGGGGGAAAGAATCCCTAAACACTCTGACTTTTCACTCATCAAACACTAGGGAATCCTAGTGAGACCTGTATTTTGGACAGACTATAAATCTTCATCCACTCAGGGCTCAGATCATTCAGTGAAGTGGTTGAATCTGTCTGAAGGCAAAGGAAAGCTGGAAACCTGCCAAAACTCACTCACTTTGGACCCTGATAGTCATGATTGGGAGGAGATCTTCTTCCTTAAGGAAGGGAATCAAACAGCCCAGACTAATACTAAACAATGCATAAAGTTGCATAGGTTTCATCAAAAGCAATTTAAAAAAAAAAAAGACCTAATTCTTGTCAAACGTATACGTACTCAAGCCTTAAAAATCTCACTATTTCACACATTTTCAATTAAAAATTTCCACAAAAGGCAATGAGACCTAATAGGAAAAGGCATTGTCGAGACAGGTACTGGACAATATAGATAAGGCACAGTCAACCCTTGGTCTGTGCTGAATTACCTGACCTCATTCAGGGTAGCAGTCAGGCACTACCATTAGCCTCAGTGCCTTGGGGCTAGGAAGGTAGAGAAAAACAAATCAGCTGCGAGTCTCCCTCTTGATCATTCTCCAGTGATTCCCAGCCACCCCCCAACCCCCACCCCCACCCCCTAAGGAAAGTTTGCCGATTTTGATGTTGGTGGGATCAAGGTCTTGCTCAGCAATGATGCACCCCATGGTTGATTTTCCCCAGAGCTTTAAGCTCACACATAAAGAATGGCCATTTGGCTGAGATACTGGAGGGCTGCCAGTGCGCGAAGGACTCTATCTTACAGTAGGCACCTTCATAAAAGGGGAAGGGGAGAGAAAATTAGCAAAAGAAAAATAATAAGGCCTTTTCTTTTTAGTTAAAACTAAATTTTCCAACCTGGATTCATTACAGAAAACAGTACGAACATGGAGGAGACTGGCTGTTCAAACCCTGCCATTTTTGGATAACAGAATTTTACAGTTTGATTCACTTTGTCTTCAGGTTGCGCTGCAGTGCAGTGATGTCGTGCTTTGGAGTGCCAGCACATTGCATCATCGTCCTGGGGGACAGAACTGCTCATGCTTTTTTTTGTCTTGGGGACACTTAGGTGTATAATATGGAGCCTTGGGGGCTGCAAATAAAGTTTAAATCCATTAATTTGCACCTATCTCAAGTTGCTCATAGCAACTCACCTTGGAGTTTTGACTTAGAATTTATCCACCAATGAGGCAACAGCACTATGAATGGGCCTTTCCATAAACCAGGCCCATCAAATTCAAAAAGGACAACTCAGTGATTTAAGCCCAGATAGAACGGAGTTACCTGAGCTTTGTGGGCTGGATTGCCCGGGTTTGAGAGCCATATGGGTCATAGCTTGCACACCCCTTGCTGTAGGACACAAATAGCACAAATAATTTTCCTGCAGTGAGTTTAGACTATTAACTATTCATGGATGGTGAAACTATTCAGGGATGGGGAGACTATTCAGGGATGGGGAGACTATTCAAGGATGGGGGACTATTCAGGGATAGGGGACTATTCAGGGATGGGGAGACTATTCAGGGAGAGGGAGACTATTCAGGGATGGGGAGATTATTCAGGGATGGGGAGACTATTCAGGGATGGGGAGACTATTCAGGGATGAGGAGACTATTCAGGGATGGGGAGACTATTCAGGGATAGGGGACTATTCAGGGATGGGGAGACTATTCAGGGAGAGGGAGACTATTCAGGGATGGGGAGACTATTCAGGGAGAGGGAGACTATTCAGGGATGGGGAGATTATTCAGGGATGAGGAGACTATTCAGGGATGGGGAGACTATTCAGGGATGGGGAGACACCAAACACAGTGCACTACCCCTCCTCATCCTCCTTGACACAGTCCAACACTCCATCCTTCTCCCACCATTGCTCCATTGCAGCCCTGCCCTGACTTGGTACCACTACTTTTCTGTCCCAATGTAGCTAGCATATTTCCTGTAATGACTTTTTATCCCACCCTCATATGTTCACATCAGGTAAGGCCCAAAGTTCCATCCTTGCCCCCCATCTTTTTTTTCCTTATCTATTTGTTGCCCCTTGGCACCATCACTCATAGGCATGGGGTTTGTTTTCACGGTGCTAATAACACCTAGCCTTTTACCCCTCTGCCACCACTTGATTTTTCAACCACCACTGTACTGTCTGAGTACTTAGCTGATAGCCAGTTCTGGAT
This sequence comes from Heptranchias perlo, assembly GCF_035084215.1. Taxonomy (NCBI): domain Eukaryota; kingdom Metazoa; phylum Chordata; class Chondrichthyes; order Hexanchiformes; family Hexanchidae; genus Heptranchias; species Heptranchias perlo. Next base: position 69,318,210 of record NC_090338.1, on the reverse strand, counting down.
AAGAAAGAATGTCCTTCAACTCAACAACAGCAAGACCACAGCTAATGTGTTTGGCTCCTGCCTAAAACTCTGCATCTTAGCACCTAACTATGTCCGTTTCTCTGATAGTTCCTTCAGCCCGAGCCAGAAGCATGCACACCCTTGATGTGCCATTTGACTTGAAGAGTAGCTTCAAACCTCCATTTTTGCAACTACCAAGGCTGCACATTTTGACCTCCACAATATCATCCACCTCCACCCTTACCTCACCCCACTGCCACTGAAACATTTGTCCACACCTTTGCCACCTCCACACTTGATTGCTCCAGTGTTTTCATTGCTAGCCTTCTGAGTACTGCCCTTTACAAATTGCAACTTGTCCAAAATTCCTTTGCCCAAATTCTATTCTTTACTAATGCTGTTTCTTATTACCCCAACGCTTTCCAACCTCTCATTGGTTCCCTATCTGCCTATGCATAGGTTTCAAAATTCTTACCCTTATCTACAAACTCCTTCGTGGCCTCGACCCATCCCCCAACCTCTTTCAGCTCTATGTCCTATATGCATTCCCCCAGTTCTCTTCGTTCCATTCAGCCACCTCACCCCACAATGGACCCTCCACCTTGCTACTTCTCTCCATTCTGTGTGTGCATGTGTGTGTGTGTGTGTGTGTGTGCGCATCCATCTGCCTGTGTGTGTGTGTCTATCTGCCTTTTTGTGTGTGTGTGTATGTGTGTGCATCTATCTGCCTGTGTGTGTGTGTGTGTGCATCTATCTGCCTGTGTGTGTGTGTGTGTGTGTGTGCGTGCATCTATCTGCCTGTGTGTGTCTGTGTGTGTGTATCTATTAGCCTGTGTATGCGTGTGTGTGTATCTATCTGCCTTTGTGTGTGTGTGTGTGTGTGCATCTATCTGCCTGTGTGTGTGTGTGTGTGTGCATCTATCTGCCTGTGTGTGTGTGTGTGTGTGTGTGCGTGCATCTATCTGCCTGTGTGTGTCTGTGTGTGTGTATCTATTAGCCTGTGTATGCGTGTGTGTGTATCTATCTGCCTTTGTGTGTGTGTGTGTGTGTGCATCTATCTGCCTGTGTGTGTCTGTGTGTGTGTATCTATTAGCATGTGTATGTGTGTGTGTGTATCTATCTGCCTTTGTGTGTGTCTGCTTGTGTGTGCATGTGTGTGTGTGTGTGTGTGTGCGCACACATGAATGCGGCATATCCTTTCCCTCTCTCCTTCTCACTGCTGAAGTTGTTTCAGCCAAGACCATTTTTGATCTGCTCGATTCACCCTCTGTGACACTTTCTGGATCTGTGTGGCAGATTCAGCCTCAAAACATGCCTGCAGCCTTCAAACTTGTAAAATTATTCTCCAACCTAGGAGTCATCAATCAAAGAGATGAGCCTGTTGTGTCTTTCAACCCTAAACAAATGAATTTACTCTTGAGTGGTAGTGAGTCAAACAATTATTGGAACTGTAATAAATTATTCATCAAATGAAGGGCATTAATAATAAATGCGCCTTACAGCTGCTAATAAAACAAAGTGAGTATGAATCTTCAGAGGTTATTGAGATGCCTTTATTGATCACAGCAGTTTCTAGGCCAATTATACTACATATTTTGAATGAATCCGAATTGGTTTATTCTTCGCATAGATGCAAATTGCACCATATAACATGGGTGTGAAGCTGTCCCAATCAAGTTATAGACAGCCAAGGTGAAGCCATGTCTCGGGGGATGTCTACCATCGCTGCAGCTTCAGATTGGCAACGGGTGCACAGCAAACTTTAAAAAGTTGCCAGGCCATAAGCTGGATCAGCTGGGAACTTTTTAAACTGGCACTTTTAAGGAGCTGACTGCCTGACTGACACTTCATCAGCACTTGGACACAGCTGAGCAGAGCTCCAAGCTGGCGTGCGAATACACATGTGTAGACCTGGGTCATAAACAACGCAGTACAACTCTGATCTGCAGACTCTGCATTGCTTAAAGCTGGTACCAGTCTGAAACCAGTCCCTATTATATGGTGGTGCCGTAAGATGCCATAGTTCAATAAAGAACTGAATATTATCAAAGCGTTGAACCTACTAGAACACACCATCATCTCCCTGGTCACCCAGACACCTGGAGGCAAATTTTAACCCCCAAGAATGGGTGAGTTGGGGGCGGGTGGGAAGTAAAAATAGTTTCTGGATTGGGACTGCATCCCGGCTCCAATGCACCCACTCCCGTGTTTAACCCAGGTGTGTTTGGATATGCGCACAACAGAATCCCAGAGGTCCTGTCGCCACTCAATGCCAGCGGGTGGATCGTTAACGGGGCAATTTACCTTGTTGAAATAGTTAAGGTGGGTTTTTTTTATTGAATGTTGAATTTAACGCCTTAAGGACGGCTTTCCCGCAGCTCTTGAATCTCATCAGGTAAAAGGAGGCGAAAAGGACCGGATCCACGAGGTGAATGCCTTTATAACCTGTGGGCCAGGAAGAGCAGGATCTTTTGCATGGCTCTGATTCCTCCCAACCTCTGAACTTCTGCGTGGCTCCAATTCCTCCCGACCTCCGAACTTCTGCGTGGCTTCGATCCACTGCCGACCCAATCACCTCCCGGTCCGCAATCATCTCCATGGCCCCCCACCTCCCATAGACCATGATCTCTCTCTCCCTCCCTCCCTCCTCTCCAATTCCCGGCTGCGTTCCCTCCTGCCAGGCAGCCAGCTGTCAATCTGGCTGGCTATCGCGCGGGAAACCCGGAAGCAAAATTAATTGCCTTCGATTGAGTTTGATCGGAGATTCCGACGCACTCAATTCGCTTCTGAGTTTCCCACACGAACATCTGGCCATCCGCTCATTTCCCGGCTCCATGCTAAAATCATGCCCCCAGTATTTCTTAGTGTGGTCTGATAATATGGTTATTTCTTGCGATCTAAATGCACATTTATCTTCTAATCTTATATAGTTAGGTACAGTCAGCTCCACTTATACTGGATATGGTGCAGCAGACAATCTGTTACTTCAGATAAAATCATGATTCCCAAACCAGAGCCATAGAGTTCAATAGTAAATCAATTATTTCAAATGGACTCCAATGTCACTTTAATCAGACAATTAGTGGCCGTTGCAAGTAATTCATTTGAACTCCACTTGGGTGCTGAAATCGTCTGCTGCTGGAGGACGTGGGGGGTGGGGGGGCTCCGTTGCTGGAGGCCGGGGCGGGGTGGGGGGCCCTCTGCTGGTGGTGGCCGGGGGTTGCTCTGGTGCAGGGGTAGCGTACCTGACCTGATCCTACAGTTGATCCCAGTGCACAAGTTTTCCATACCAAGATAAGATGCACGCTGGTCAAATATGATCAATGGATAAATTGCATAATGGACATACCTCTTGTGTGCAAACCAGTCCATTATAAGTGCCTTGCACTTGTTTTTTGTGCTATAATTTTGGCATCATTATTCATGTACATCTCAGAGGCTTCATGCGTGGTGCACTTAGAGTCATAGAGTTATACAGCACGGATAGAGGCCCTTCGGCCCATCGTGTCAGTGCCGGCCATCAAGCCCTGTCTACTCTAATCCCATATTCCAGCATTTGGTCCGTAGCCTTGTATGCTATGGCATTTCAAGTGCTCATCCAAATGCTTCTTGAATGTTGTGAGGGTTCCTGCCTCCACAACCCTTTCAGGCAGTGAGTTCCAGACTCCAACCACCCTCTGGGTGAAAAAGTTCTTTCTCAAATCCCCTCTAAACCTCCCGCCTTTTACCTTGAATCTATGTCCCCTTGTTATAGAACCCTCAACGAAGGGAAAAAGCTCCTTAGTATCCATCCTATCTGTGCCCCTCATAATTTTGTACACCTCAATCATGTCCCCCCTCAGCCTCCTCTGCTCCAAGGAAAACAAACCCAATCTTCCCAGTCTCTCTTCATAGCTGAAGCGCTCCAGCCCTGGTAACATCCTGGTGAATCTCCTCTGCACCCTCTCCAAAGCGATCACATCCTTCCTGTAGTGTGGCGACCAGAACTGCACACAGTACTCCAGCTGTGGCCTAACCAGTGTTTTATACAGCTCCATCATAACCTCCTTGCTCTTATATTCTATGCCTCGGCTAATAAAGGCAAGTATCCCATATGCCTTCTTTACCACCTTATCTACCTGTTCCGCCGCCTTCAGGGATCTGTGAACTTGCACACCAAGGTCCCTCTGACCCTCTGTCTTGCCTAGGATCCTCCCATTCATTGTGTATTCCCTTGCCTTGTTAGTCCCTCCAAAGTGCATCACCTCGCACTTTTCCGGGTTAAATTCCATTTGCCACTGTTCCGCCCATCTGACCAACCCATCTATATCGTCCTGCAGACTGAGGCTATCTTCCTCGCTATTTACCACCCTACCAATTTTTGTATCATCAGCGAACTTACTGATCATACCTTTGAAGTCCTTTTGCGACCATTTCGTCAACGGTTTGTTGTTTTTGAGGGTGCAACATCTAACTATAAGAAGTGTTCCCCGCTGATCGCCTCCTCTCACCTCCTCCTCTCATGGACTCCTGACTTCTTGCTGTAGAGTTCTACAAGTTGCCAGGTGCCCTCCTCCTTTGCTGAAAGCTCCTGCTTTCCTGAAAGAACCAACTCCTTGCTGGGATACAAGGCACCAAGGGCACTCGGTGGCCTCAATCAACCATTCACACTTCCTGTGGACAGTCAGCACTTTGGCCCATGTCTATCCAACCAGTCCCACTCCCCTGCCCTTTCCTCATAGCCCTGCAAATTTCTACTTTTCAAGCATATATCCAATTCCCTTTTGAAAGTTATTATTGAACCTGCTTCCACCTCCCTTTCAGGCAGCGTATTCCAGATTGTAACAACTCGCTGCAAAAAAAAAATTCTCCTCATTTCACCACGGGATTTTTTGTCAATTATCTTAAATCTGTCTCATCTGGTTACCGACCTTTCTGCCACTGGAAACAGTTTCTCCCTATCTATTCTATCAAAACCCCATAATTTTTAACACCTCTATTAAATCTCCCATTAACCTTCTCTGCTCTAAGGAGAACAATCCCAGCTTCTCCAGTCTCTCCACATCACTGAAGTCCCTCATCCCTGGTACCATTCTGGTAAATCTCCTCTGCACACTCCTCAAGGTGCCCAGAATTGAACACAATATTCCAGCTGAGGCCTAACCAGTGATTTAGAAAGGTTCATCATAATCTCCTGCTTTTGTACTCTATACCTCATCTCAGCCCCAGGACATTGTTGCAGGAGTTCCTCAGGGCAGTGTCCTAGGTCCAACCATCTTCAGCTGCTTCATCAATGACCCTCCCTCCATCATAAGGTCAGAAATGGGGATGTTCGCTGATGATTGCACAGTGTTCAGTTCCATTGCAACCCCTCAGATAATGAAGCAGTCCGTGCCCGCATGCAGCAAGACCTGGACAACATACAGGCTTGGGCTCATAAGTGGCAAGTAACATTCGCGCCAGACAAGTGCCAGGCAATGACCATCTCCAACAAGAGAGTGTCTAACCACTTCCCCTTGACATTTAACGGCATTACCAGGTCAGAAGCTGGGTATTCTGCAACGAGTGACTCACCACCTGACTCCCCAAAGCCTTTCCACCATCTACAAGGCACAAGTCAGGAGTGTGATGGAACTCTCCACTTGCCTGAATGAGTGCAGCTCCAACAACACTCAAGAAGCTCGGCACCATCCAGGACATAGCAGCCCGCTTGATTGACACCCCATCCACCACCCTAAACATTCAATCCCTTCACCACTGGCGCACTGTGGCTGCAGTGTGTACCATCTACAGGATGCACTGCAGCAACTCACCAAGGCTTCTTCGATAGCGCCTCCCAAACCCGCAACCTCTACCACCTAGAAGGACAAGGGCAGCAGGCGCATGGGAACAACACCACCTGCATGTTCCCTTCCAAATCACACACCATCCCGACTTGGAAATATATCGCCGTTCCTTCATCGTCGCTGGGTCAAAATCCTGGAACTCCCTACCCAACATCACTGTGGGAGAACCTTCATCACACGGACTGCAGGAGTTCAAGAAGGCGGCTCACCACCACCTTCTCAAGGATAATTAGGGATGGGCAATAAATGCCGGCCTTGCCAGTGACGCCCACATCCCATGAACGAATAAAAAAAGAAAATAAAGCCAAGGAACCCGTAGGCTTTTTTAACAGCCTTCTCAACTTGTCCTGCCACAAAAATAAAACTGGAAAAAAATTTAAATGATGAGCAACAAGAGTTTAGTGATACGAGCCCAAGGACAATGAGAATTAGTGAATGCAGGGAAGGCTTTGGAATCCTCATGAAACCAGTTCTGTGTATCCGCATAGATAAGCAATAATTTCAGACATGGCTGGGAACTGAATGCAACCGAGGTGGACCGATAGTTCTACATTGGAACAGGTGTAGACCATTCAGCCCCTCAAGCCTGTTCCGCCATTCAATTAGATCATGGCTGATCTGTATCTTAACCCGCCTTGGTTCCGAAACCCTTAATAACAAATATCTATCAATCTCAGTTTTGAAATTTTCAATTCACCCCCAGTTCAACAGCTTTTTGGGGAGAGAGTTCCAGATTTCCACTACCCTTTGTGTGAAGAAGTGCTTCCTGACATCACCCCTGAATGGCCTAACTCCAATTTTAAGATTATGGCCCCTTTTTCTGGACTCCCCCACCAGAGGAAATAGTTTGTCTCTATTTACTGTATCAAATCCTTTAATCATCTTAAAAACCTCAATTACATCATTAAGGGAATACAAGTCTAGTCTGTGCAACCTATCCTCATAATTTAACCCTTTTAGCCCCAGTATCATTCTGGTGAATCTGCATTGTACCCTGTCCAAGGCCAATATGTCCTTCGTGAGGTGCCCAGAACTGAACGCTGTACTCTAAATGGGAGTCTAACCAGAGCTTTATATAACTGTAACATAACTTCCACCCATTCGTATCCCAGCCCCCTCTGCATGGCATTCAGACCTGGATCTGCTGGATGAAAGTGCATTGCCCTACAGTTGTGGTAAAGGGATGCTCGGACACTGACAAAATACTATGTTGGCAAAGAAGAATTAACTATTTAAAAGAACAGGGCTGTGTCGGTGGCGGGGGGTATCACCTGTTCTTTTGTACTATATTCAAGCTGCTTTATGCAGAGTAGGCATCAAATACAATTACAGCACAAGAGAAAATACATTTGAGCTGTTTGATGTTAATTAAATAGAATATCAAATCTACCTGAAAAGGGAGAAATTTCCCCAATATTCTGTCACATTAATATCCTTTTTATATGGTTTAACTTACCAAAAAAATTACATGCAATGTACGATACACTATGAAACGAAGGGAAAACTGTGAATAATTTATATTGTCAAATATCTCATAGTAGGTGTACAGTTCATATAGAAGGACTACAGGATTGCTAGGGTAGCTGTAGAAATGTCTGCAAAGATCAGTTTAGAATGAGCTCCTCTCTTTTACCTTAAGTATCTGTTTGAATCACTTGTAATAAGGTGATTTCTTACGAAATGTCACTGTTTTAATGTGCTAATCAAGTTAGCAAGAGTCCCATCATGTGGACGATTTTAGTCGGGTGAAATTGCACCATGCAATATTTGCACAGAAACACAAAAGTGCATTCCTGCTATCAAACCACCTAATTTTAAGCAGGTAACACCTTCCGTTAAAATAGTTGCCAAGGGAATTTCATACACATGTGTTAATATGTTTGTACATGAATAGTGCACTGAGTGGTTCGTCTCCATCAGCTGTCCTTTCTGGAGAGGCGCTCAATCACATCAACTTGTTGGAAAAGCTGAACGATTAATTTTAGTTCTTTTACTGAGTTCCCGCTGAGTATCAATACTGATGCCACAAACTGCAAGTAATGTCATATTCTTCCTTTCATGTGCCAGCTGGGTTAGTTGATCTCATTTCCTGGTTTGGGGAAGAGCCCACTGAGAATTCTTGATTTTTTTTCAGCTTTTGAATTTGGTTCTGATTTTGTTCCAATAAAAGCAGAAAATTTGGGAAAATGCAAACTGGGTCACCAGCATTCGAAAAAACTTTTGAACTTTTGAAGCACAGAGTCTCCTTTGGAAACTGGAATATAAGCAAGCCCCTTTATATGACCGAACATAATGAAAGGGAAAGAGACAGTCAAGCTTGCTGACTACTATTACAAAGAGGCAATGGATGGCTTTAATAGCCTGATTTGTTCATATCTACATCTCTATTATATATTAAAAATGGTGAATGGCTGCAGTAGTATTGTGCCTGTAAGTGGCACATGAGGCTCACATTATGTGACCCATAAAGTATAGGGGGCTTAACTAATGTTATGTGACAACCCCACTGTACTCGATCTGAACTAGCCCATCAGCGCACCTCCCTACGTTACCAGTCTCTTTCTGAAATCCATCTGGGACTGAGTAATGTAACTTGGCAGTAATTTACTTTCTCCCCACCCAGAATCCCTAAATACATCTCCTAAAGCAGCCCCTCCACATGGACACACAAAGCAGGTTTGACCCCCCACCATTGAATAATGATCCACATACTCCCTCTTCCCCCACCCCGACTTCACCTTCAGCCACAGTGCAGATGTTTCCTATGTGCTTGAACCTCTGATAGTCATCTTCCAATCTACTCCTGCTTCAGAGCATCACCGATCACCGCTGAATAAAAAGGTCTTCAGGACCCTAACCCCAATAAGCACATGTTCAGCAGGAGAACCTTCCAGACCTACATACAACTCTCTCAGTATCCAGCCCCTCCCTACACTGCAAATCCCTCTTCACATTGACCACTATGTCTGTCCTCCCCCACCTACTGAAGATAATAAATGCCCTAGACAGCAGCCCCCCTCCACCAACCCCGCGGACTTGTGCAAGAATATCTGGCCTTGGACCCCCTCCCACTGAGCAAGAAAATTGGTCATCGGTCCCTGCCTCCCCCTTGACCCCCCCCCCCCCCGCCCCGTCCTGTCCCACTCCACCATTCAGCAGCACAATCACTCCTCATCAAGTCACCTACTCTTCTCTTCCTTCCCCCCTTCCTATTCCCTCATCCTTGTCCCCTCCTCCTATCACCCATCTCTTCCTCCTGGGTCCAATTAGCACCCCCGCCCCGCTCTCTAACCCTGCTTGACCCAAATATGGCCCTTGATCAGGACTCCCCGTGAGCAACACCATGGGAGATCAACTAGTTATATATTAAAAGTCTTACATCTGCGCACACTTCCTATCAACTTTTTCCATTATAAATTCCCTTGTCACCATTTATAAAAGGAAACTGTCTGTGTAATCTTGTCATGCTGTAATTGCACCCTCCCACCAGTGGGGATGCTGCAGCGCCACACCAGGCAGGAAAATGTAATTACACCTACAGCACCGTCACGGAGCGAGAAGATGTAATTACAGTGTGACAAGTTCACATAGGCTGTCCCCACTGTAAATAGGGGCATAGGAATTTATAATGGAACTGTAAAAATACAGGAAAAATGCATTACTTGTAAAGCAGGATCTCAAAGGTAGTAATCTCTGGATTACTCCCAGTGCCACGGATAAGACAGGTTAATGCGCGGCTGGAGCAATGGTGCAGGAGGGAAGGCTTTAGATTCCTGGGGCATTGGGACCAGTTCCGGGGCAGGAGGGATCTGCTCAAGATGGACGGGTTGCACCTCAACAGAGCTGGGACCAATGTCCTCACGGGGACGTTAACTATTGCAGCGGGGGAGGGCTTAAACTAATTTGGCAGGGGGATGGGCACCAGGAGGAAACATTCGAGAGGAGAAACAAGGTGCACAGAGGACTGGGAGAGACAAGTAGCACTAGAGTAAAGAATGGTTCAGAAATTGGAGGGATCAGGTAGGCAGCAAATGCGCGACAGACTAAAATGAGATTGGAGTGCATGTGCGTAAATGCACAAAGTGTGGTAAATAAGATTGGCGAGCTGCAGGCTCAAGTTGCCACATGAGACTAGGATATAGTGGCAATAACAGAGACCTAGCTCAAAGAAGGAGAGGATTGGGTACATAATATTCCTGGCTACAAGAAATTGAGGAAAGAAAGGGAAGGAAAGAAAGGAGCGGGGTGGGGGTGGCAGTATTGATCAAAGAAATTATTATAGCACTGGAAAGGGATGATGTAGTTGAGGGGTCAAAGACAAAACCTATTTGTTTAGAAGTAAGGAACAATAGAGGAGCTATTACGCTACTAGGTGTATATTATAGGGGGAAGGAGATAGAGGGCAAATAGAGGGAGGAATTCCTGAAATGTGTTCAACAGAACTTTCTGGAACAGTGTGTTTCCAGCTCAACCAGGAAGAAAACAGTGCTGGATCTAGTTCTGGGGAATGAATTGGGGCAGATGGAACATGTTTCAGTGGAGGAGCATTTGGGGAAAAGTGATTATAATATCATTAAGTTTAGATTAGTTATGGAAAAGGACAAGGACCAATCAAGCATAAAAATACTACACTGGAGGAGGGCTAATTTCAGTGAGTTAAAAAGGGATCTTGCCCAGGTGGATTGGAATCAAAAATTGTTAGGCAAATCATTAATTGAACAATGGGAGGCCTTCAAGGAGGAGTTGGTTCGGATACAGAGTGGACACATTCCCATAAGGGGGAAAGGAAAGGCATCCAAAGCTAGAGTTCCCTGGATGACTAAAGATAGAGAGATTAATATGAAACAGAAAAAAGGTTTATGGCAAATGTAAGATTCATAATACAGTAGAAAACCAAAGTAAATACAGAAAGTACAGAGGAGATCTAAAGAACGGAATAAGAGGGGCAAAGAGAGTGTTTGAGAATAGATTAGTGGCTAACATAAAAGGGAACCCAAAAGTCTTTTATAAACATATAAATAGTAAAAGGGTAGACAAAGAAAGTGTTGGACTGATTTGGGACAAAAAAGGAGATCTTCTTGTGGCGGCAGAGGGATTGGCTGAGGTACTAAATGAATACTTCACATTGGTCTTCACTTGAGAAGAGGATGCTGCCATTGTAGCAGTAAAGGAGGAAGTAGTAGCAATACTAGATAGGATAAAAATAAAGAGGGGGGTACTTAAAAGATTGGTGGTACTCAAAGTCGAAAGGTCACTTGGTCCAAATAGGATCCATCCTAGGTTACTGAGAGAAGTAAGGGGGGAAATTGCGGAAGCTCTGGCCACAATCTTCCAATCCTCCTTAGATATGGGAGGGGGGGGGATGGTGCAGGAGGACTGGAGGATTGCAAATGTTACACCCCTGTTCAAAAAAAGGGAGAGGGATAAACCCAGCAATTACAGGCCAGTCAGCCTAATGTTAGTGGTGGGGAAACTTTTAGAGACTATAATTCGGGACAAAATAAATTGGCACTTGGAAAAGTTTGGGCTATTAAATAAAAGTCAGCACGGATTTATTAAAGGAAAATCATGTTTGACTAACTTGATTGAGTTCTTTGATGAAGTGACAGAGAATGGTTGATGAGGGTAGTACAGTTGATGTTGTGTATATGGACTTTTAAAAGGCATTTGATAAAGTACCACATGATAGACTTGTTGGCAAAATTAAAGCCCATGGGATAAAAGGGACAGCGGCAGCGTGGATACAAAATTGGCGAAGGGACAGAAAGCAGAGAGTAGTGGTGAACAGTTGTTTTTCAGATTGGAGGGAAGTATGCAGTGATGTTCCCCAGGAGTCAGTAATAGGACCACTGCTCTTTTTGATATATATTAATGACCTGGACTTGGTTACAGAGGGTATAATTTCAAAGTTTGCAGATGACACGAAACTCAGGAATGTAGTAAACAATGTGGAGGATTGTAACAGACTTCAGGAGGACATAGACAGACTGGTGAAATGGGCAGACACATGGCAGATGAAATTTAATGCAGAGAAGTATGAAGTGATGCACTTTGGTAGCAATATAAACTAAATGGTACAATTTTAAAGGGGGTACAGGAACAGAGAGACCTGTGGGATGTATGTACACAAATCTTTGAAGGTGGAAGGACAAGTTGAGAAGGCTGTTAAAAAAGCATATGGGATCCTGGGCTTTATTAATAGAGGCATAGAGTACAAAAGCAAGAAAGTTATGCTAAACCTTTATAAAACACTGGTTAGGCCTCAACTGGAGTATTATGTTCAATTCTGGGCACCACACTTTAGGAAGGATGTGAAGGCCTTAGAGAGGGTGCAGCAGAGATTTACTAGAATGGTGCCAAGGATGAGGGACTTCAGTTGTGTGGAGAGAGTGGAGAAGCTGGGGTTGTTCCCCTTAGAACAGGGAAGGTTAAGGGCAGGTTTGGTAGAGATGTTCAAAATCATGAACGGTTTTCAGAGTAAATAAAGAGAAGCTGTTTCCAGTGGCATACGGGTCAGTAACCAGAGGGCACAGATTTAAGGCGATTGGCAAAAGAGCCAGAGGCAACACGAGGAAACATTTTTTTACGCAGCGAGTTGTAATGATCTGGAACGCATTGCCTGAAAGGGTGGTGGAAGCAGATTCAATAATAAATTTCAAAATAGAATTGGATAAATACATGAAGGGAAAAAATTTACAGGGCTATGAGGAAAGAACAGGAGAATGGGACTAAATGAGTAGCTCTTTCAAAGAGCTGGCCTAATGGCCTCCTCCTGTGCTGTGCCTACTATGAAAATGGAGACTCCATTCCGTTTGCGTGCCCAATTTGAATTATCCACAGCCTCTATACCCACTTCACCTGAGAACCACACATGACCTCGACTCCCTATGTGCAACACCACGGGAGATAGACTGGTAATACATTCAAAGTCTTGCATCTGTGCACATTTTTGTCAGCTATTCCCACTGTAAAATCCTACCTCCATTATTTATAATGAAAACTGCCTTGTCATACTGTAATTACATCTTCCCGCCAGTGGTAGTGCTGTAGCGCCTCAGTTTTTGCATCTCCCAGCTCCTGCAGTGAAAGTCATGTGCTCCAACCAGCCCGACTTCTGCTTCACAAATTGCTGCACCTTTTTACTATTTAACAATAAATAATAATGCAAAATCAAAGTATTATATAGAAAGAAGGACAGAGTGTATGACTAACATGGGGACTGAATTACGCCTGTGAACCGTGGCCCCAATATCTCCGCCCGAGGAGTGCCCTCGATGGAAAGAAAAATACTGCAGATGCTGGAAATCTGAAATAAAAACCGAAAATGCTGGAAATACTCAGCAAGTCAGGCAGCGTCTGTGGAGAAAGAAACAGAGTTAATGTTTCAGGTCGACGACCTTTCGTCAGAACTACACTCAATGTTGACTCCCCAGGAGCAATGCCACAGTTGATTGACTAGTGACCGTTCCAAGGGGAAAATTCATCAATCCCGTAATCCCAGCAGGGCGCCACACTGAACGGGAGCGTGGATCAGAGACAGAGCTACAACGCTGTAGTGTCGATTCTCCAACTTGCATTCTCTTCACACACAGCTCCCCAATGAGGAGTACAGGACTAGCGGATTGACCCTATATTGTTTATATTTTTGCACTAATTGGCAGATGATGTATGTCACAATATGATCTTCTGTGCAGTGCAGTAGAAAAGTGACGAATGTACCCTGGGTACCGTTCTGCAGAGAAAGGAAAGCAAAATTGTATTGTGCCACAATACAATAAATCATGACAGCAACAACTTTATTAAAATAGACAAGAAAAAATAAGTAATTCTTACCGCACATATTTATATTTGTACAGCATCATGCTATAAACTCCCCACTATACAAGCCCCTTTTTAAAAAAAAATAAACTTGGCTTGTAATCGCAGCTCAATCACATCTCATTACTAAAGTTCTGTCTCACACATGATTTGATCTTTTGAAGATACTTATTTGCATGCGAGCTTTGTGGCAGGATTACAGTAGGCTCCAAAATTCTGGGAAGCACACCAAGCAAAATAATGAAAAACCAAAAGTTTTCTGCAGGTGGCATGCCTCCAGATCCCTCCCCTCCGAAAACAAAACTCATGCACTTTCAGCGCTCAATCGCTTCAGAAATATCTAAACACTTTCACATCCTATACCTTATCTTTTAACAATGTCCGATGCACTTTTAGCTTCGGAAATAAACTAATTGGGGCCGATTTTCCATGCCCCCTCTGCCTTAAAGCGCACTGTGCTTGTCCAGGCTGGCAATGGGTGTGGGGCAGGAAAGTTGAGTGCAGCTGCAGGTCTCAGAGGCCACCGTCCTCAGGACTATTTGTCCAGCAGTAGCCAGAAGGCTGTTAGGCACCGAAAACAGCTGGGTCCTGCAAGGAAAGGTCAAATACTTACCTCCATGGTGCTCTCCAACCTACTGCCAGAGCACCGCTGCCTCCTCCCTCCCCCTCTCCTCCTCCAGACCCTCCTATCTCCGTCCCTTTCCCTCACCTTTACTCCCAACGAATGTACATTGCTGGGGGCGGGGGGGGGGGGCAAAGGTCAGGAAAATCAACCCCACTGAAAACGGTGCAAGCAATGAAAAAACGTCCCAAGTCAAATATTACACAGATATTTTCTTCCACAAAGAAAGCACACACACCAGAAAAATGAAGTCAGTATCAAGAAATTCATGAAAAGGAAGTAAAATCCAATAAACCACACCGTAGCTAAACAAAATTGTTTGGAATGATGTGGGAGGTTGGAGATATGCTCAGGTGGATGTATTATATTCTAGTTTATTCAACAACGTTTGCTGAAAGGAATCCAGAAAGTGGTTTCTCATAAGTTCCAGTTCAAACTAAAAGGACATTTCCAAACTGTGCATGTGGTCTCATGGGCGTTAATTTATAAACTGTACCTCCCCAAACAGTTGCTCTCCATGTGTAAAGCCAGTGCCAGACTATTCAACTGCAGGGTGCATCACTGGGTGAACCCTGTCCTCATCCAACATCCACATCCAGCAAGAATCACTGAATAGGGTCAGGAGCAGAAACCCTGGATAACTTTCCCCCTCCCTAGCCCAGTGTTGATGAGGCCAATTCTAGATACTGCCAACAACATTACTTTTAAATAGTATTAGGGCCATTTGTTATTGATATGGTTGCCTCTAATTATGTAGAACCTGTCTGATTTATGTAGGTATTTTTATTCCTATTATACTTAATTGGGTAGGGGATTGATACAGAATGTACAAAGCAATGTTGCACATCAAAAAAACATGCACATCATACTTCTTCAACTCTTAAAAGTTCTGAAATGGAGCACAAGGGACAGTCCATCACTAATCGCCCAGGTTTGTTCTAACGTTAATGTTACTGAGATAAGCCTCTGTGCTTTTGTTCATTGAACTCATTCCCAAGTGAGAGAGAGAATGAAAGTCAACTGATAAGGATTGGACTCTGAAACTACCATTGTAGGTGGCTAAATGATGCAGACAATGTGAAGAATGCAGTGGCAATGTTATCTTCGTCGGTTCTGTAACTTTTTTTGAAAATGGCCACCACCTTAGCCTGTTTCCAGCCTACCAGGGACGTTCCTGCGTTCACCAATTCCCTCATGATGACCATCAGCGCTTCACAAATTTCATCTCTTGTCTCTCACTACTCAGGGATTAATATCATTTAATCGCTGAGGATTTATTAGTTTTGAACCCAATTAGCCTGTCTAGAATCTGAAACGCATTTATAGGTTTATACATTCGGCCCAGCGTGCCTGTGACGGCTCTCTGAAAAAGCTACCAATTCGTCCCACTATTTAAGTAAAGCTCCAATTCCCTTTTGAAAGTTATTACTGAATCTGCTTCCACCACCCTTTCTGCCAATGCATTCCAGATCATAACAACTCGCTGAGTAAAAAATTCTCCTAATTTCCCCCTGGTTTTTTTGACAATTATTTTAAATCTGTGTCCTCTGATTACTGACCCTCCCAACAATGGAAACAGTTTCTCCCTATTTATTCTATCAAAACCCCTCATAATTTTGAACACCTCTATTAAATCTCCCCTTAATCTTCCCTGCTCGAAGGAGAACAATCCCAGCCTCTCTAGTCTCTCCAAGTAACTGAATATATCAAAGTTTTACTTGAATCACATGAAATCAATTTGGGTAATCAAGACCCCACTGACACTGGGGGCATGATTTTGACCCCGAGCTGCGAAGGGGGCGGGGGGAGGTCAAATTGCGGACGGGAAACCCGGAAGTTTGGGTTTCCTGGATGTCCTTACTATTTTCACATAAGCACCCCTTTTTTTTATTTGTTGGCTGGGCCTGATTGACAGGCTGGCCTCAGTCAGACGGGAGAGCAGCCAGTGAGAGGACGTATTTAGGTAAGTCTTCAAGTAAGTCTTCGATTGTATGAATTGGGGGGGGGGGCATGGAGGAGGGGCATGGGTGGGCACAGGGGTCACAGTGGGGAGTCAGTCATGCAGGGAGGAATGGAAGGTCAGTCACGGGGGGGTGGTGGTGTCGGGTAGGGGGTCAACTTGGGAGTCCGCGATCATTGGTGCGGGGTTGTTGGGGATCAGGGGGGAATCCGCTATCGTTGGGTCCTTGGGGGTGGGGTCGGGGATCGGGCGGGCAGGGGGGGGGGGGGGGGGGGAGTCTGCGATCGTTGCGGGGGGTCGCTGCAGGTAGGCTTGTTGGGCCTGGGGGAAGCACTCCTGCTCCTCCGGGCCCACAAGCAGTGCCAGAAATGCATTTACCTGCAGTTTCGGGACTTCTCGCCTCCTTTCACGTTGTGTGAAGGAGAAGGTCCGGGAATCCCGGCCCCCAGGGGTTGAAATTGTAAAATCTGCAAAAATACAGGCCCGCAGCCTCCTTGAAAGGTTTTAGTGACCAACCCGCCTTCTGGGAGCAGGTTGGTCGCCCGCCCTCATCCCGCCCTGGTGAAAACCGGAAATCAGCGGGTTGGAGGTGGATTCATAGAAAATTTGCGCACAGAAGGAGGCCATTCAGCCCATCGTATCTGCACCGGCTGAAAATGAGCCACCCAACCTAATCCCACTTTCCAGCACTTGGTCTGTGGCCTTGTAGGTTACGGCACTTCAGGTGCACATTCAGGTACTTTTTAAATGAGTTGAGAGTTTCTGCCTCTACCATCCCTTCAGGCAGTGAGTTCCAGACCCCCACCACCCTCTGGGTGAAAAAAATCTTCCTCAGCTCCCCTCTAATCCTTCTACCAATCACTTCAAATCTATGCCCCCTGGTTATTGACCTCAATGTTAAGGGAAATAGGTCCTGTCTATCGACTCTATCTAGGCCCCTCATAATTTTGTGCACCTCAATTAAATCACCCCTCAGCCTCTTCTGTTCCAAAGAGAACAACCCCAGCCTATCCAATCATTTCTCATAGCTAAAATTCTCCAGTCCTGGCAGCATCCTTGTAAATCTCCTCTGTACCCTCTCTAGTGCAATTACATCCTTCCTGTAATGTGGTGACCAGAACTGTACACAGTACTCAAGCTGTGGCTTAACTAGTGTTTTATACAGTTCCAGCATAACCACCCTGCTCTTATATTCTATGCCTTGGCTAATAAAGGAAAGTATTCCATATGCCTTCTTAACCACCTGATCTACCTGTCCTGTTACCTTCAGGGATCTGTGGACATGCACTCCAAGGTCTCTCACTTCCTCTACACCTTTCAGTATCCTCCCATTTATTGTGTACTCCCTTGCCTTGTTTGCCCTCCCCAAATACATTACTTCACACTTCTCCAGATTGAATTCCATTGCTACTTTTCTGCCCACCTGACCGGTCCATTGATATCTTCCTGCAGTCTATAGCTTTCCTTCTCACTATCAACCACACGGCTAATTTTTGTATCGTCTGCAAACTTCTTAATCATGCCCCCTACATTTAAGTCCAAATCATTAATATATATCACAAAAAGCAAGGGACCTAGTACTGAGCCCTGTGGAACCCCATTGGAAACAGCCTTCCAGTCACAAAAACACCAGTCGACCATTACCCTTTGCTTCCTGCCACTGAGCCAATTTTGGATCCAACTTGCCACTCTCCCTTGGATCCCATGGGCTTGTACTCTTTTGACCAGTCTGCCATGTGGTACCTTGTCAAAAGCCTTGCTAAAATCCATGTAGACTACATCAAATGTACTACCCACATCAACCTTTCTTATTACCTCCTCAAAAAATTCAATCAAGTTAGTCAGACGCGACCTTCCCTTAACAAATCCATGCTGACTGTCCTTCATTACTCCGTGCCTTTCTAAGTGATGGTTTATCCTGTCCCTCAGAATTGATTCAATAATTTGCCCACCACCAAGGTTAGGCTGACTGGCCTGTAATTACTCGGTCTATCCCTTTCTCCCTTTTTAAACAATGGTACAATGTTAGCAGTCCTCCAATCTTCTGGCACCACACCTGTATCCAGTGAGGATTGGAAAATGATAGTCAGAGCTTCTGCTATTTCCCCCCTTGCTTCTTTTGACAGCCTGGGATGCATTTCATCCGGCCTTGGTGATTTATTACTTTCAAAGATGGGGTTAGAGGTTGGTCTGAAATGGTTGCAATTTTAGAGTCATAGAGTTATACAGCACGGATAGAGGCCCTTCGGCCCATCGTGTCCGCGCCGGCCATCAAGCCCAGTCTAATCTAATCCCATATTCCAGCATTTGGTCCGTAGCCATGTATGCTATGGCATTTCAAGTGCTCATCCAAATGCTTCTTGAATGTTGTGAGGGTTCCTGCCTCCACAACCCTCTCAGGCAGTGAGTTCCAGACTCCAACCACCCTCTGGGTGAAAAAGTTCTTTCTCAAATCCCCTCTAAACCTCCCGCCTTTTACCTTGAATCTATGCCCCCTTGTTATAGAACCCTCAACGAAGGGAAAAAGCTCCTTAGTATCCATCCTATCTGTGCCCCTCATAATTTTGTACACCTCAATCATGTCCCCCCTCAGCCTCCTCTGCTCCAAGGAAAACAAACCCAATCTTCCCAGTCTCTCTTCATAGCTGAAGCGCTCCAGCCCTGGTAACATCCTGGTGAATCTCCTCTGCACCCTCTCCAAAGCGATCACATCCTTCCTGTAGTGCGGCGACCAGAACTGCACACAGTACTCCAGCTGTGGCCTAACCAGTGTTTTATACAGCTCCATCATAACCTCCTTGCTCTTATATTCTATGCCTCGGCTAATAAAGGCAAGTATCCCATATGCCTTCTTTACCACCTTATCTACCTGTTCCGCCGCCTTCAGGGATCTGTGAACTTGCACACCAAGATCCCTCTGACCCTCTGTCTTGCCTAGGGTCTTCCCATTCATTGTGTATTCCCTTGCCTTGTTAGTCCCTCCAAAGTGCATCACCTCGCACTTTTCCGGGTTAAATTCCATTTGCCACTGTTCCGCCCATCTGACCAACCCATCTATATCGTCCTGCAGACTGAGGCTATCCTCCTCGCTATTTACCACCCTACCAATTTTTGTATCATCAGCGAACTTACTGATCATACCTTTTACATTCATATCCAAGTCGTTAATGTAGACCACAAACAGCAAGGGCCCCAGCACAGATCCCTGTGGTACCCCACTGGCCACAGGCTTCCAGTCACAAAAACAACCTTCGACCATCACCCTCTGCCTTCTGCCATTAAGCCAGTTTTGTATCCAAAGTGCCAAGGCACCCTGGACTCCATGGGCTCGTACCTTCTTGACCAGTCTCCTGTGCGGGACTTTATCGAAGGCCTTACTGAAATCCATGTATACCACATCCACTGCGTTACCCTCATCCACACGCCTAGTCACCCCCTCAAAAAATTCAATCAAATTAGTCAGACATGATCATCCCTTGACAAAGCCATGTTGACTATCCCTGATTAATCCTTGCTTCTCCAAGTGGAGACTAATTTTGTCCTTCAGAATTTTTTCCAATAATTTTCCTACCACTGATGTTAGGCTCACTGGCCTGTAGTTCCCCGGTTTTTCCCTACTCCCCTTCTTGAATAATGGTACTACATTAGCGGTTCTCCAGTCCTCTGGCACATCCCCTGTGGCCAGAGAGGTTCTGAATATATGTGTTAGAGCCCCCGCACTCTCCTCCTTTGCCTCACACAGTAGCCTGGGATACATTTCGTCCGGGCCTGGGGATTTATCCATTTTTAGGCCTGCTAAAACCGCCAATACCTCCTCCCGCTCGATGTTAATATGTTCGAGTATATCACAGTCCCCCTGTCGTATTTCTATGTCTACGTCGTCCTTCTCCATAGTGAAAACTAAATTTTGAATGCCCCTCCCATTTATTGTGTATTCCCTTGCCTTGTTTGCCCTCCCCAAATACATTACTTCACACTTCTCCAGATTGAATTCCATTGCTACTTTTCTGCCCACCTGACCAGTCCATTGATATCTTCCTGCAGTCTATAGCTTTCCTCCTCACTATCAACCCACCCATTTTTCAGTTTTAAATTTTGCCCTGGGTACCCAAGTTCTCCACTCCCCAGGACTGCTAACATTCCCCACTTTCATGCTGTGTAATTTTGGCTCAATGGGAGCACTCTTGCCTCTGAATCAGAAAGTTGTGAGTTCTAGCACCACTACAGACTTCAGCTCATAACTTAGACTGACACTTCAGTGCAGTACTGAGGGAGTACTGCATTGTCAGAGATGTCGTCTTTTAGATGAGACGTTAAACCAAGACCCTGTCTACCTGTTCAGGTGGAATGAAAGATCCCATCGCATTATTCAAAGAAAAGCAGGAGAGTTTTCCCAGTGTCCTGGCTAGCATTCATCCCTCAACCAACTGCACCAAAAAGATATCAACTGGTCATTCATCTCATTCGCTGTTTGTGGGATCTTGCTGTGCACAAATTGTATGCAGCATTTGCCTACAGAGCAACAATCAATTGGCTGTGAAGCGCTTTAGGACATCCAGAGGATGTGAACACTGCTATAGAAATGCAAATTATTTCTTTCATGAGTACAAAATTCACAAGAAAAAAAAGGAAACTGAGTTGGATTTCTGCAGTTTACTATTTATAGCAAATTTGTAACTGGGCTCTTTATACATTACAACAGTAAAAATCGTCTCCCTGAATGCTTAGTCCAGTGACTTGCAAATAGCTGAACGTTCAAAGAATTCAAGCAATTTTGTTTTAAAAGTAAAAATTACAGCTGAGTGAGTAGAAAGAAAATTTATCAAAATAGTAATTTTTGAATCTAACAGAAGGCACTCACGCAGGAATTGAACTGCTCAATAGATTGATCTTCTTCACTAGAAGAACAGCAACAATTTGGAAGGTCTTGCACTAAAGCATGCAGTTAGCCAAACCTTTGCATTTTTCATGCACGATAGTGTAACAGCAAGTTATTTTCGCTGCCAAACTTTCTACCTACCACAGGGAAAGTTCACAACAGATGTTTCCTCTGCTCAGATGCAGCGTCAGACAGGGGATGGATGGGGCAGCCACTGTTTAGGGTAAGTTGCACTTACGTCGACCCCAGTAGATTGGACTCAATACCAGATGTTAACCAATGGAGCTCCTGAACCAGGGCTGAAAAAATGAGACTCAACTCCAAACAATCAGATTTCTCCAATACTTGCCCGTTCAAAAACCTCTGGAAATCCTGAGCCAAGCCTGAATTGAACGAACCAAGGTTGGTTCGTTCAATTCAGGCTTTTCGCCTTTTTTGGCCTAGTACTTCTCATCAAATCCAAAGTAAATGGGATAACAGTGGTTGCAAGCGGCCGATACCCATAGGGTAATTTTCAACTTTGGCAGGGGTGAAACACGGGCAGTAGCGGATTGGTTGCCCTTTTTGCACCCTGCGCTGATTTTTCTTTCCAGAATGGATGTACAGCTCATGGCCAATCCACCACCTCCCCCTTTTTTTTTAACCTGCGTCAAAAGTGAAAATGACTCCCCACAGAATTATCCTCAAACAAACCCGGGATTCATCCCGCCATGACCTTGTGCCAGAATTGAAGTCATGATACCATTTAAGCAAGTCGACCAGTATTTTTCATGGCTACGGAGGTAAACAGTCAATACCTTTGATGAAACCTTTACTTCAAGCCGACAGTACATCTGAAATGGAGGAATCATTGTCATGGCCTCTGCTCACGAGGAGAAGTTAAGTTCAAATATCAAGTATCACAGTGATTTTTAAATGCATTCAACACGAACAAATTAAACTGACACATGTATCCGTGAGGAACAGGAGGGATTTCTGATATTAAGAATTACTCATTTTTATATGAAATCTTTGGGCCATGGCATGAAACAAAGGTTGTTGATTTAAATACAGATAAGCATCAGCAAACCTTTCCAGCACATGGGGGGCAATTTTCATCTCACTATTGCCCTGTTTTTCAGCCTGAACTCCCGCTCAGCTGCCGCCCAAGATCTGCCCGATGCAGATTTTGACCGGGCTTCGATTTAGGTGGCCAGCGCTCCCGTCTGAAACAGGCGGGGGCCTCGTTAACATATTTAAATCCGGGTCCTAAGACGCGTTCATGACCTCAATGCAACACCAGCGGTCCATAGAGAGCCTTCTACAGGCTGCTCAAAAACAGTTGAACAAAAAGCTTTCTGCGTGATTTTTGTGGGGCCAGGACAAGCACAAACGTTCCTCCTAGCGCAATAAAAATCTTCCCACTCATCTCGCTGATCATCTCCATGGCTCCTCACCAGCCCTTGATTGCCTCCTCCCCCACCTTTTAATGTGAAACTTCCGGCTTGGCTCCATGCACGGTGCACCGGAATTCCTATCCCTGTTCCCCACCCCTCCGGATCAGCGAGCTGCCTGTCACCACTCCTAATGAGGCCCGACCAAGGAAATGGATCCTGCCAAAGTGATTGTGCGGGTGGAGAGGGCACCCAGATCAGCAGCCGCTCTATGTATGGCAGAATCAACCCCTTGGTCCCCTTGTGGAACCAGTAATTGGAGATGGTATTTGAAGGCAACACCCCTCCTTCCCCCACCCCCCACCTGCTTTAAGTTGTGTTTTAGAACCAACAAGACAATTTGGTTTTCTTTTACTAAGTTCTCCCAGCCTGAAGGTACAGACTTCTGGATGCACATCAGGCACCTTCTAGTACCTCACACAAATGGCCGTTCTTCTTGCATGTGTTTTGACAGCGGATGTTGCCAGGCTGTTCAGCCAAGGTGGAGCAGGGGGCATCAAGGCTGAGGCTCAACCTGACCTACTCAACAATCGAAAACCTAGCACTTTCCAGCAGGAGCCACTCATCCTGCTTAGCTTTAATACACGTGTAAATTTCATTCTTCCAATGGCTTCATAGATAATGGCACCATCCATTGTGCTATTGACCCGAAGATCCCAGATTTGTATCCAATGAGCTGTTATGATCTTATTGTTATGATCTGGAATACACTGCCTGAAAGGGTGGTGGAAGCAGATTCAATAGTAACTTTCAAAAGGGAATTGGATAAATACTTGAAAAGGAAACATTTGGAGGGCTATGGGGAAAGAGCAGAGGAGTGGAACTAATTGGATAGCTCTTTCAAACAGCCGGCACAGGCACGATGGGCTGAATGGACTCCTTCTGTGTTGTATGATTCAATGAGCTGGTGATCTCAGCCCTATCCTGCCAGTCTGCCTGCCCCTGCCAGTCTGCCCTCCCCTGCCCATGATTGAGTAACCCCCTTCTCCCTGCTGGAAAGTGCAAGTGTGCGGATGTCAGTCAAGAATAGGTTCAAATGCAGCCCTGATGCCCTCCAGGATACAACAAGCCACCTTCGCTGACTGTTTAGGTTTACTCATGCTAAACAGCTGCTGGAACTGTAACCCAGCAACAATCAGGAGAAAAGGGAATGGAACCACCATTAAATAACCCATCAAGTTGGATGCAGCTGATGAGATTTAACAGGATTTAATATCAGCCACTACAACTCAGCAAGACCATCTCGACCTGCAGCTTGTAACACTTCAGCTGCTATAAAACTCATTAGGTATCTGAAATCTCATTTACAAGACACATCCTCTCCATTTTCTTCACCAATCTTTAAAAAGGAGATTTCAGCTTCATTGTAATTAATGGTGCATTGGGAGTAGGTGGAACTCACTTCTTAAAAATGATGCCATGACTGAATAGGAAGGGAGATGTGATTTTGAATGTTACAAATTGCTTTAGCTGTTCATTAAGTGACAATGGAATAAATTTAACCAGATTGGAACTGGAACTGGGGATAGAAGTGTGAAAATAGAGATTGCCTTGGGGAAAAAAAAGTGTTTTCTGTGTGAATTTCATATAGATGGTGAGAACTCGCTTTCAAATTTGAATTCACATGTCCGAAATTTGGGCGATCACAAACCTAACATCAGCCAACATTTTTAAATTGGCTTCCTCAACTCCAATACACAGACTCATAATCTCTCACTACTACCAGAGTCATCAAGCATCAGATACACTTTTTCGAACTGCACTTAATCCTCACACTCAGAAACATTTCTCTCTCACCTTGAGCAATATTTTCAGCACCTTGGACAGATCATGGAAAGAGTCTAAAAGCATCCAAGCTACAATGGGCCGAATTTTGCACTTAAAAATAATGGCGCCCCTAACAGGGCTCACCGTTACTTCAGTGCAAATTGGACAGCAACTTCCGGCAACTGCACACGTGCAATTAAACGCAGAAATCTGGAAGTTCCTCTACCAGATGCCCTGCTCCTCCAGAAGCTTCATGGGAAGGAGATCGCGCCAGCTGACTCAACGTTGAAATGACTGCAACAGCGCAAAGTTCCTGCACTGCCCTAATGGAAACAAAGTCATCTCGCCAGGAAAAGATACGAAAATGTTGGCTGAAGTTTTTTTTAAGTGTAAGCAAACTTTTTTAATGGCGTGGTAATTCTTAATGACTGCCAAACAATCTCCCTGGCATGGAAAATTTATTTTTACAAGTGTGGAGTCTCATTCCTCCACATTTTAATTGTGATTGGACATTTAAAAAAAAATAATAATTTTACTTTTTCTTTCTGTCGCTTTTATCTCTGTCTTTTAATTCAATATTTCTTACTCTCTTTTTTGCTTTCTGTAACTGATTTTACTTTGAATTCACTATTCCAACTTACACTTCCTGGTTCTGTGTCCACATGGCTTATCTGATTGATTAAGGGGATACACAGCCGCTTGCCCCATTTACACAAGTCCCCAGATGCCCGGGGGAGGGCGTCATGTTGGAATGAGGGCTCTGTGAGAGGAACTTGCCGTGTAAAGGCCCACGAATAGTCTACGAGCAGCTGGCACCGTTTGATCGCTTCTCAGAGCAAAATCCGGCCCATTCTCTCCTTTCTCCACCCCTCAAAAGCAATACCAAACAAACTATTTAAAGTAAAATCTTATTTTCTAGAACAAAATTTAATTATATCAGGAGTTCCACTACAACTGAGCTGTTTTGTATATAAACAACACTTTGATGGAATTGAGACAAAAGCACATTTCAATTCACTTACAGGAAACAATCTCACGTTGCAATATTCCGTTGAAATCCACAGTCAGAATTAGATCAGCAGTTGACCAGAAAATTGCAATTGAGTACAAGGCTCCTGACTGCATTATTTTTTAAAAAGCATTTTAACTCCTCTGCATAGCATTGCCAATTCTCAAAAGGAAGGCCTGACACCAGGACAAAGTTGAAGTTTCACACTTCACATGAATGCCGAACTGGAACAAAAAGGGACCTGAGGGCGCATTCATACCACAACTGCAGAGACACTGCAAAGCTGTTTAACTTTACACCAAAGATAAACTTGAGAGTCCTAGACTTTTCAGCTCCATTCCACTGGTATTTGCGGGAGATCTTGAGCGGGCCGCCATGAAAATATGCTGGGGGATGTGGGCATGTGCAAATTGATTGACAAAGGAGGGAAGGACAACCTCCAGCCGTGTTTCCTGCCGTTTGCCCAGTTCAAATGTGGTAGACATGGGGCTTAGTGTTAGGCTCTGGTGTCCGGCCTTCAGTGGTTGGCTGGAGGGGCTTTGGAGAGATAACTGTGCAAGCAGAGTCGAAGCATGGGCCACGCACAGGCCCAAGCAGCAGCAGGAGACATTTCAGTCATCTCGGTGGCCGTCTTCTTCCTCCCGAGGCTTACTGCAATAAGTCAGGAAAGCTCACCTCCAGCATGCAAATAACCCCAAGGCCAGAAAGTCAGCTGGGGTGAGGGTGGCATCGCCTTAGTGGGCAGAAGTTCCACCCGACCAGCGATGCCTACCCCTCGGAAAGCCCAGGCCCGAGTGTAAAACGGGTGTTGATGGCCTGAACTGACATCAAAAGCAAAGCAGAGTGAGACTGTCTCCTCCAAGAAGTCGCACTCCACTTCACTCCAGTGACAGATTGGGCTCTGATTCTAGATTCAGGAGGCATTATCTACATGTTATCTTATATTAATGTCATAATGTCCAAACAAAAACCCAAGATATATGTTGTGCATCTGGGAAAGACTAGGAGAATGCAGAATTCACTGCCCCAAGGGGCCGCAGATGTAGAATCAATTGAGGTCTTTAAAATGGAGATGGAAACCTGCTTAGGAAATAAGAAAGGGCCTGCATTCATATAGTATCTTTCACATCCTCAGGACATCCCAAAGTGCTTCATTGCCAATGAAGTCCTTTTGAAGTGTAAACAATTGTTTTGTAGGCAGATTTGGCAGCCAACTTGTGCACAGCAAGATCCTACAAACAGCAATGAGATAAATGACCAGATAATCTGTGGTTTAGTTAGTAGTTTTGGCCAAGGGATAAATATTGACCACGCCACTGGGACAGCTCCCCTGCTCCTCTTCGAATAGTGCCTTGGGATCTTTAAAATTCACCTGAGGAAGCAGACGGGGCCTCGGTTTTGTCCCATTCGAAAGACGACACCTCCGACAATGCAGCACTCCCTCAGTACTGTGCTGAAGTGTCAGCCTAGATTATGTGCTCAAGTCCCTAGAGTGGGCCTTGAACCCATGACCTAACTCAGAGATAAGAGAGCTACCCACTGAGCCAAGGCAGGCACTCTCAGTATGCATAGATCCAAGATAGGACAATAGCACTGAATCTCAAACTCATGCTTACTGCTGACACGGCTCTGCACTGGGAGCATGGGGATCAAGAAACAAGCTAGAATTGAGATTAAAACAGACAAAGAGGGTCATTCCATGATTCCGTAGTCCCAATGGAGAACTGTGCACGCAGGAAGCATGGGTCGGAGAATCGGGGCTACAACCATGTAGTTCTATCTCACTTCGATGTTCCCTGTGAGGGTAGAATTACCACTTAAAGAGCTGCCATAGCTAAGAAAATGGTCAGGCAGGCTCAAAGGATTGAACAACCTGCTCCTGTTTTTATGTTCCAGAATCCTTTTCATGTTGACCAGGAGTCCAGAAATTGAAGACTAAACAATTTCACAGATTTAAATCCCAGGTCTCTTGGTGCATGATGCCTTTGATTTTAATCTCCCAACTATGATTTGCCCCCTTCATTGACATTTTCCATTTTAATTGGGACCCTGTTTAGAGTCCCAGTGGTCTGCCCTTCCCTTCAGGTGTAGAGGAATTTGCTAGTTAGCTTTACAGTCAACATTTCCTCCACTCTAACTCAAATCAGACTGCAATTTAAAACAGTGCCAGTGAGCAGGGTGGAGGGTAAGCTGACCAAAAGACTAACTGGTTACTATACCTCGTAACCTCCTCCATGCTCAGACACCAGGGGAAAGGCAGAGCACTGGCATTTTAAACAAGGTCTAGAATAAAAGCAAAGGGTCAGGTAAATCAGATAGCAATTAACTATTCCATGCTTCACATGGAAATATCTCAAAAC
This sequence comes from Heptranchias perlo, assembly GCF_035084215.1. Lineage (NCBI taxonomy): Eukaryota > Metazoa > Chordata > Chondrichthyes > Hexanchiformes > Hexanchidae > Heptranchias > Heptranchias perlo. The sequence goes on along the minus strand of NC_090338.1, from coordinate 69,290,537 downwards.
AAATTCTGCCAAACTCACCCATTGACAATGATATTGATTGGGTGGTCTGGTTTGTGTAGAGAAAGCACTCCATTGAAATGACTGCCTTCTAACTCACAACAAGGCATCTGTTATCCTACATTAATGTCATAATAAGATTATAAAGAAAATAGTTGCCTTATGTGCCTGCTTAGGAAAACAACTGAGGCAAATGTTATATTAAAACATTCAGAGCTTATTTGAATTAATCTTTCAGAAAAGGGAGCAAACAGAGAAGACTAATGCTCCTGACAGCCAATGTACTGACAAGAGATTGCCAAGGAATTTGCATTAAATAGTCCATTTAACAGAATGCCCAAAGAAAGCAGATTTACAGCCAACATTAGGGCTAAGAAGCCAATTAGAGACCTATTGTTGGCGCTGCTATTATGTCTGACAGCTGTAGCTGCCCTACTTCTAAATCCCTTCCATTGCCACTGTGATAGGCGTTGCAAGACGAGGTTATGGAAGATGAAACTCGCTACACGGCAAGGGTTTTCAAATATTTCTGTATGGAAGACCCTGTTTATTATTAACACACTCCCTGGGTCCCTTTGCAAATATTAAAATACTCACATGAACCTCACCAAATATTGACACCCTTTGAGGACCCTCTGCAAATACTGAAACACAAGAGGGACCCTCTGTAAATACTGAGTCACTCCCAAGGGCCTCCTGTAAATATTGAGTCACTCCCAAGGACCTCCTGTAAATATTGACGTATTCCTGACACAACCTGCAAATGTGGACCCATTCCTGATTATTTCCTGCAAATAGTTAACAGGAACCAATTGCAACATTCTTGGAAAACCCCAATATATGTGACCCCCTGCAAATGTGGACACTGCCAAGGACTCACGTGATATGAGCTTCCAAAGGATAGTGTCAGTTACCCAAAGGAAAACAGTGCAGGAATTGTTTTATTAACATATATAGCAATGGAAATACTGGCCCCGATATTTACAGGGAGGAGGGGAGGGAACAGGAAGGCAGGGGAAACCTGGAACTCCCGGGTACGCGGAGGTCCTGTCAAAATTATCTTTTTTTTTACTCCTTTTCCGGCCCTGCAGCCGGCCAGATTGAAGGCTGGCCGGTTACCAGGCAGTGCTGTTAAAAAACACTTACCTGCTGGATTGGCATCTCCTGCCTCCCTTTAGCTGCTGGGTGTCCCAAGCCCTGGGAAACCTGGCCAGCCAGCGTTACATTTAATTGGCTACCAAAATCACAGGAACGGAGTCGCCTTTATATATTATGATGGGCCTGCCTCTCCAGAGTGAGTTACTCAGACGCCCCCAAACAGGCCACAATTAAAACGGAAGCAGGCCTGTCCGCGGCGAGTTGGGTCAGGTTTCGCATATTTGCGATTTAACATCGCTGCCCCATTCCCCGATCCCCACCTGCCCATCTTGGTGTTGGGTGGGGGGGGGGGGGGGGAGAGGGGGTAAAATTATCCCCACTGTGCCAGTGAGTCAACAACTGTAGAAAAATGCCTAAATAGGAGGACAGATGGACAGAAATCTGGTGACGTGAGGGACCCTGAGGAATCCAATCTGGCCAATTACCGCCCCATCAGTCTACTCTCAATCATCAACAAAATGATGGAAGGTGTCATCGACAGTGCTATCAAGTGGCACTTACTCACCAATAACCTGATCACCGATGCACAGTTTGGGTTCCACCAGGACCACTCAGCTCCAGACCTCATTACTGCCTTGGTCCAAACATGGATAAAAGAGCTGAATTCCAGAGGTGAGGTGAGAGTGACTGCCCTTAACATCAAGGCAGCATTTGACCGAGTGTGGCACCAAGGAGCCCTAGTAAAATTGAAGTCAATGGGAATCAGGAGGAAAACTCTCCAGTGGCTGGAGTCATACCTAGTACAAAGGAAGATGGCAGTAGTTGTTGGAGGCCAATCATCTCAGCCCCAGGAAATTGCTGCAGGAGTTCCTCAGGGCAGAGTCCTCGGCCGAACCATCCTCAGCTGCTTCATCAATGACCTTCCCTCCATCATAAGGTCAGAAATGGGGATGTTCGCTGATGATTGCACAGTGTTCAGTTCCATTCGCAACACCTCAGATAATGAAGCAGTCCACATGCAGCAAGACCTGGACAACATCCAGGCTTGGGCTGATAAGTGACAAGTAACATTCGCGCCAGACAAAAGCCAGGCAATGACCATCTCCAACAAGGGAGAGTCTAACCACCTCCCCGCGACATTCAATGGCATTACCATCACCGAAACCCCACCATCAACATCCTGGGGGTCATCATTGACCAGAAACTTAACTGGACCAGCCACATAAATATTGTGGCTACAAGAGCAGTTCAGATGTTGGGTATTCTGCGGCGAGTGATTCACCTCCTGACTCCCCAAAGCCTTTCCACCATCTACAAGGCACAAGTCAGGAGTGTGATGGAATACTCTCCACTTGCCTGGATGAGTGCAGCTCCAACAACACTCAAGAAGCTCGACAACATCCAGGACAAAGCAGCCCACTTGATTGGCACCCCATCCGCCACCCTATATATTCACTCCCTTCATCACCGGCGCACAGTGGCTGCAGTGTGTACCATCTACAGGATGCACTCGCCAAGGCTTCTTCGACAGCACCTCCCAAACCCGCGGCCTCTACCACCTAGAAGAACAATGGCAGCAGGCACATGGTGACAACACCACCTGCACGTTCCCCTCCAAGTCACACAACATCCCGACTTGGAAATATATCGCTGTTCCTTCATTGTCGCTGGGTCAAAATCCTGGAACTCCGTACCTAACAGCACTGTGGGAGAACCTTCACCTCACGGACTGCAGAGGTTCAAGAAAGCGGCTCACCACCACCTTCTCAAGGGCAATTAGGGATGGGCAATAAATGTTGGCCTTGCCAGCGACACCCACATCCCATGAACGAATTAAAAAAAAGATTCTGTCACCAAGTCCCTGGGGTCTTGGGTTCTTGACAATTTACATGATGCCTACCTTGCCTAATTGGTGTGAATTGGGAAATCAATCCCACGTTCTTTCTTCCTCCTTCTCTCTCGCACATGCACCCAAATAGCAACACAATGCACTTGATTAGGGTCTAAGACTGCAAGCTAGAAAATGTTGATACCAGGTTCAGCCAAGTGCAGCCTCTGTAACCAGCAGTTTTTCTGCTAGTGACTTAAGGTGACACGGTGGATGAAGCAATCTTATTTATTTAGTTTGCTTTGATTTGCAGCGTAGTTAGTGGTTTTATGATTCAGCCCAAGTCAAGTATATTAAGCGAGGTTGGTTCCAGCAGGTCGTCAGTTGAACCATACTGATGGACAGCCTGCTTTCGGCCTACTAACTGCAACCCGTTGTCCCCTCTACTTCTCTCTCCACCGTTAAATCCCTACTTAAAACGAAATGTTTCAAACCAACCCTGCAGTGTTAACTCCACACCTCAGTGACTGTTCCTTTCTATTTCTGTGAAGTGCTTTGGGATGTTTTTCTATGATCAAGACACCGTGTAAATGCAAGGCGTTGTTTAATTCAACTACATCTAATGTAAAAAGGGTCATGGTCTGTCTCTGGAGCCTTCATTATAGGTCTCCTCACAGCTAAAAGCAAAGTTCCTATTTTTCAAGATTACGTGAATTTATACTTTTATTCACAACAGAGGGGGCCACAAGTAAAAAATGAAATTAGGAATAAGCAGGGAAATTAGTTAGAACTTTTTCACCCAATGGGCAACTGAGTTCTGGAATTAGTTAGCAGGGAAGGCAATTGAAGCAAAACAGTGTAAATGGGTTTAAGGGACGTTTAGAAATATTGCTAGATGGAGACTAGAGGATATGGTAAGAAGGTGGAGATATTGGGTTGATGCATGAATAAGTGACAGCCCCTTCCAATGCCGATGTGATAGGCTTTGCAAGAAGAGGTTATGGAAGATGAAACTCGCTGTATGGCAAGGATTTTCAAATATTTCTGTATGGAAGACCCTGTTTATTATTAACACACTCCCAGGGACCCCTTGCAAATATTAAAATACTCACATGAACCTCACCAAATATTGACACCCTTTGGGGACCCTCTGCAAATATTCAAACATGAGAGGGAGCCTCTGTAAAGATTGAGACAATTCCAAGGACCTCCTGTAAATTTTGAGTCACTCATAAGGGCCTCCAGTAAATATTGACATATTCGTGACCCATTCCTGGTTATTTCCTGCAAATCGCTAACAGGAATCGGTTGCAACACTCTTGGAAAACCCCAACATATGTTGACACACTCGGAGGGACCCCTAGCAAAGGTGGACACTGCCAAGGACTCACATGGCATGAACTTCCAAAGGACAGTGTCTGTTACCCAAAGGAAAACAGTGCTATCAGTGCAGGAATTGTTTTATTAACATATACAGCAACAGAAATACTGGCCCTGATATTTACAGGGAAGCAGGGAGGGAGCGGGAGGGAAACCTGGGAACGTGGAGGTCCTGCTGAATTTAATGTCAGGACCTTTATCATTTTTTTACTCCATTTCCTGCCTGGCAGCCAGCCAGATTTAAGGCTGGCTGGTTACTGGGCAGGAAAGCCTGTGGTAGAAGGTCCCCCACAACCGGGAAACATCAGGGGCTGGTGGGGGGGGGGGGGGGGCGGGGGGTGGCTGACTGGCAATCGGGACGGAGGGGGTGGGATAGGAGAGATCATGGGTTGCGGGGGTGGGGGGGGGTGGTGGCTGGGGGAAGCACTCCTGCTCCTCCTGCCTCATGAGCAGTGTTGTTAAAAAGCACTTATCTGCTGGATCCGGCATCTCCTGCCTCCCTTTAGCTGCTGGGTGTCCCAAGTCCTGGGAAACCCGGCCAGCCAGTGTTAAATTTAATTGGCTGCCAAAACCTCTACTTCTCTCTCCACCTTTAAAATCCTCCTTAAAACTAAATGCTTCAAACCAACCCGGCAGAGTTAGCTCCACACCTCAGTGACTGTTCCTTTCTTCCTCTGTGAAGTGCTTTGGGATGTTTTTCTATGATCAAGACACCATGTAAATGCAAGGCGTTGTTTAATTCAACTATATCTAATGTAAAAAGTGTCATGGTCTGCCCCTGGAGCCTCCATTATAGGTCTCCTCACAGCTAAAAGCAAAGTTCTTAATTTTCAAGATTAAGTGAATTTATACATTTATTCACAACAGTGAAGGGTTCTAATCCCAGGGGACACAAGTAAAAAAAATGAGGTTAGGAATCAGCAGGGAAGTTAGTTAGAACTTTTTCACCCAACAGGCAATTGAGTTCTGGAATAAGTTAGCAGGGAAGGCAATTGAAGCAAAACAGTGTAAAAGTGTTTAAGGGATAACTAGAAATATTTCTAGATAGAGACTGGATGATATAAGGTGGAGATATTGGGTTGATGTATGAATAAGTGACTGGCCTGTTGGACCCAATGATTTTTTTTACTATTCCAAAATATTCCTATGCTTGAATTTAAATGCCTTTTTGTATCACTATTTCTTCCATGGTATAAAAATAATGAACATCCAGACACAGGGGGCTTCAGTATATTCATGATGCATCTATTGTAACTGAAGAATGCAAAATAAAGAATGCTAATCTTAGAACAAATTAAGAGTCGTGAATCATTCAAATGAACAGGAGTGGATTCAGCGACTCTCAGCTGACAAACAACTCTTGTAATATTCCTCAGAGAAAGTGTGCTATTTTTTCCACGAATAATTACTGCTGTACTGATTTCAGCAGTAGGGTGATGAATAGTGTAATTAAAGCCTTTTCAGACATTATAATACTAATCTAGTATCGCAAAAAAAACTACAGACGCCTTTGGACTCGCCATGGCATTCCCGAGATGGTAGCGTCGGAAGTTTGACGGCAGCCTCGACACAATGAAGCTCCGAGATATGTGTCTTTTTTTCTTCTCCTCACTGCTTCGCTCATTAAAACCTTATGTTGGCAATACAGTTCAGCGAGTGCCAGGTGCCCTCCTATATATCCCTCGAGTGGTTATTCTTTGTGGATGAGCTTTGACAATGACCGTCAGCAACACATGGGATCACAAGGTATCTCAGAACTCAACCAGATCCTGTCCTCACTGGATAAGCACTCCCCACAGGCGTCAGGAGCGGGAACACTGATTAGTTCTAGTCTCGCCCTCTCTAACCCAGAGGCACTGAGATCAATTGGGGCAGCCCTACCATCACCCCAGTTGAGATCCTCACACTCCAAGCACCGAACCTGGAGCTGTCCTAGGGCTGAATGGCTGAGCTACTCATTGAATTCACAAAGCCTTTGAGACCCGTGAAAAAATATAGGGTTCAAAAAAATAACAAAATCTAAATACAAGGGCACCTAGAGGTTATGGTACAGGACTAGCAACGCAGGGGTGCTGAGTTCAAGTTCCACCATGACATGTTGTGAAAGTGAATTCAATCAATCAATCAGGTAACTTGTGAAGCAGCACAGATACATAACCATGCAAAGTTTCTGGATGGTTGTAAAAAAACATTTTTGTGCCTGGTTCACTAATGTCCTTCAGGGAAGCAAACCTGCTAACCCTACCCAATCTGACCTACTGGTGACTCCAGTCCCACAAAATGTCGTTGACTCTAAATGCTATTGGGGATGGCGTCACCCAGATCCCAAGAACAAATTTTTAAAAAAATACAGTAAGGAAATCCTTCTTGGCTAATGTCAACCAGTGGTTCGCTGTAAGGATTCTTGTCACATCATCCAAAAAAACAAATTGTGAATGCTGATGGATTAAGCTGCACACAATCCTTACAGTAAATGGTGTAGGGACTTGTGCAGGAAAACTGGAAATTAACTGACAGTTTGGAAAAAAAAGCTGAGCCCTCTCAAATCACTGTGATGGGTTTTAAATTGGTATTGCAGTCAATTTTTACATTCTATCCCATAACTAGCATTGGAACTCAAACTAGATCAATCAAATGTACCAGCTCCAAAATAACACGAGAGTTAATAATTTCAGTAATGGGATGCCTGCAGGGCTCTATGTTTAGTGCATCATTATTGCTTTATTCAACACAAGTCCTACTAATTGCCCCATCTCCCACTCGCATGTGACAGTTGATTTATATGATTATAATATACAGAGACCGTGGTAGTTTCTCTTATCAGTCAGGCGGAGTGACGTTGAAATAACTGCGGGTCAAATTGCATGATTAGATCACTGGCCCATCCAGCTCTCATTAAATAGAATTACATAGAATGTACAGCACAGAAACAGGCAGCTCGGCCCAACTGGTCCGCATTTATAAGAACATAAGAAATAGGAGCAGGAGTAAGCCATATGGCCCCTCAAGCCTGCGCCGCCATTCAATGAGATCATTGCTGATCTTCGACCTCAACTGCACTTTCCTGCCCGATCCCCATATCCCTTGATTCCCCTAGAGTCCAAAAATCTATATCTCAGCCTTGAACATATTCAATGACTTAGCATCCACAGCCCTCTAGGGTAGAGAATTCCTAAGATTCACTACCCTCTGCGTGAAGAAATTCCTCCTCATCTCAGTCTTAAATGGCCGACCCCTTATCCTGAGACTATGCCCCCCAGTTCTAGATTCTCCAACCATGGGAAACAACCTCTCAGCATCTACCCTGTCAAGCCCCCTCAGAATCAAGTATGTATGTTTCAATGAGGTCAACTCTCATTCTTCTACTCAATTTCTCTTCATAGGACAACCCTCTCATTCCAGGAATCAATCTAGTGAACCTTTGTTGCACCACCTCTAAGGCAAGTATATCCTTCCCTAGATAAGGAGACCAAAAATATACACAGTGCTCCAGTTGAGGTCTCGCCAAAGCCCTGTACAATAATAAGACTTCCTTACTCATGTACTCCAATCTCCTTGCAATAAAGGCCAACATGCCATTTGCCTTCCTTATTACTTGCTGTACCTGCAAGCTAACTTTTTGTGTTTCTAGAACGAGGACACCCAAATCTCTCTGAACACCAACATTTAATAGTTTCTCACCATTTAAAAAATATTCTGCTTTTGTATTCTTCCTGCCAAAGTAAATAACCTCACATTTCCCCACATTATACTCCATCTGCCACCTTCTTGCCCATTCACCTAACCTGTCTATATCCCTTTGCAGACTCTTTGTGTCCTCCTCACAGCTTACCTTCCCACCTAGCTTTGTATCATCAGCAAACTTGGATACATTACACTCGGTCCCTTCATCTAAGTCATTAATATAGATTGTAAATAGCTGAGGCCCAAGCACTGATCCTTGCAGCACCCCACTAGTTACAGCCTGCCAACCTGAAAATAACCCATTCCCTACTCTACGTTTTCTATCCGTTAACCAATCCTCTATCCATGCGAATATATAACCCTCAACCCCATGAGCCCTTATCTTGCATAACAACCTTTTATGTGACACCTTATCGAATGCCTTTTGAAAATTCAAATATACTACATTCATTGGTTCCCTTTTATTTACCCTGCTAGTTACATCCTCAAAAAACTCTAATAGATTTGTCAAACATGATTTCCCTTTCATAAAACCATGTTGACTCTGCTTGATCACATTATGATTTTCTAAGTGTCCTGTTACTACTTCCTTAATAATGGATTCAAGCATTTTCCCGACGATTGATGTCAGGCTAACTGGCTTGTAGTTCCCTGTTTTCTCTCTCCCTCCTTTCCTGAATAGCAGGGTTACATTTGCTACCTTCCAATCTGTTGGGACCATTCTAGAATCTAGGGAATGTTGGAAGATCACAACCCATGCATCCACTATCTCTGCTGCCGCCTCTTTTAGAACCCGAGGTTGTAGGCCATCAGGTCCAGGGGATGTATCGGCTTTTAGTCCCATTAGTTTCTCCAGTACTTTTTCTCTACTAATATTATTTACTTTAAGTTCCTCACTCTCATTAGCCCCTTCATTCCCCACTATTTTTGATATGCTTTTTATGTCTTCTACTGTGAAGACAGATACAAAATATTTGTTTAATGTCTCTACCATTTCCTTATTCCCCACACGGGTTTATGCCCCACATGAGTCTCCTTCCACCTCTCTTCATCTAACCCCATCAGCATACCCTTCTATTCCTTTCATCCTCATGTACTTATCTAGCTTCTCCTTAAATGCATCAATGCTATTCGCCTCAACTATTCCATGTGGTAACAAGTTTCACATTCTAACCACTCTCTGGGTAAAGAAGTTTCTCCCGAATTCACTATTGGATTTAGTAGTGACTATCTTCTATTTATGATCCCTGGTTTTGGTCTCCCCCACAAGTGGAAACATCTTCTCTATGTCTACCCCATCAAAACCTTCATAATCTTAAAGACTTCTAGCAAGTCACACCTCAGCCTTCTCTTTTCCAGAAAAAAAAGAGTCCCTGCCTGCTCAATCTTTCCTGATAGGTGTAACCTCTCAGGTTACGAACTATCTTCAAATGTTGCTGGTAAAAGCATGGAAATAAAATACAGTATGGCTATACTGCTTCTGCATAACACACTCTGAACATACGAACAATGACAAACAGGAAAGACCCTCTCGTCCATCCAGCCTGTCGCACAAAATTATGATAACTCGTGTATCACAATATCTACACTCCCCACCCACCCAGAACCATGTAGTCTTCTGGGAGAGACAAAATACCAGACAAAAACCCCAGAACGATTTGAGGGGAAAAAATCTGGGAAATTCCTCTCCGACCCCTATGGTGATCGAAACTAGTCCAGGAAATCACTCTGGCCCTGATAATTCTATATTACTACCTTTTGTAAGAGGTGATCTCCACCCCAGCCAGAAACAGGTCCAGCTCTCGCTTGAAGGAATTCAGCAAATCGGCTTCTACCGCACGAGCCGACAGCCTGGTCCAAAGGCCCACTATTCTCTGGGAAAAGAACCACCTCCTGACATCTAACCTCGATCTGGCCTTACACAACTTCAAATTGTGACCACTGGTCCTCCAGAACCTATTTAATTGGAACAAACTGTCTACTCGAACACAATCTATTCCCTTCATCATCATATAAACCTCGATCAGATCACCCCCTAAGTGCATGCTTCTCTAAAGTGTAGACTCCCAGCTCTTTTAGCCTGTCTTGAAAATTTAGATGCTTTAAACTGGTAATTAGCCTGCACCCTTTCCAAAGCCTGACTATCACCCACCAGGTGAGAAGACCAAAACTGGACTCAGTATTCCAACTGAGGCCTGACCAAGATCTTAAAAAAGGGCAAAATACTATGTTTTGTCTTATAGTCGATTGTCCTATAAATGCACCCCAACACCCTATCTGCTCTAGCTATCGCTTCATGGCATTACTCAGAAGCCTTTAGAGACCTGTGCACTAGAACACCCAGATCTCTTTCTTTCTCCACCTGCTTTAATGCTTTACCCTGAAGGGTGTATGTATGTTGAGCATTCACTCTGCCCACATGCATAACACTGCACTTTTCCAAATTAAACATCATTTGCCAGTCACAAGCCCAGTCCCCCAACACATCAAGATCCACCTGAAGCAGCCGAGAATCGTCTACAGTCCTGACACTTGCACAGATCTTGGTATCATCTGCAAATTTGCAGATCGTGCTCCCAACACCTACATCTAGATCATTAATGAAAGTAGTAAAGAGCAATGATCCTAACATCGATCCCTGTGGGACACCACTGGTGGCCGGTCTCCAATCAGGTCCAAATCCATCTACAACTACTTTCTGCCTAGGTCCTTCCAGCCAGTCCTCAATCCAGCTCAATATATTATCACTAATACTAGAGGCTTAGATCTTGTAGAGAAGTCTCTTGTGCGATACCTTATCAAGCGTGTTCCCCAAGATATTGGACAAGATTTTCTTCTTTGATGCCAGGACACAAGAGCTTGGCGGCTCATTAGCTCTTAGCCCAAAATTAGGGACAAGCTGCTCATGATTTTAGGTCTACCCACTTCCACCATGGGCAAATTGAGGCCGATTTTGTGATAAGGGTTTCCATCCCACCAAGGCCTTACATCCTGATGCTGAAGAGGAAAATCTACCCTGCTGTACCTCATAGTTCAGCCAGTGCCAATAAAACACCAAAGCTTCATGGTTATGGTTTGCAACATCATTGCAACTCTTCAGGCTGTTTCTGTCTCAAACACATTGATAGAATCATAGAATTTTACAGCACAAAAGGAGGCCATTCGGCCCATTGGGGCTGTGCTGGGTCTCTAAAAAGGCTATCCACTTAGTCACATTCCCCTGTCTTTTCCCCTTTTAACATTTTTCTTGTGTAAATTTTAACTTCCTTATAGATTCTACTTCCACCACTGTTTCTGGTCGGGCATTCCACGTCTTAACAACCCTTTGCGCAAAATAATAATTCTCCTAACCACTCCCTTTGTTCTTTTGACCTTCTTAAATTTAAGCCCATTAGTTACTGACTCACCAACCAGTAGAAAATAGGTTTTCCCTTTTTACCTTATCGAAACCCCTCATAACTTTGAACACTTCTATTGCAGCCTATGTATCATTTTACATATTACCAGGTAATGTTCGATTTTATGATTTATAGGGCTCAATATTTACCATTTACAACCATGTTGAAGCTTAAAACATTGCTCTAAGTACTCATATTTAGATTTTTCTGGTAATAAATAAATTGGGAGATAAGACTCAGTTACCTTTGTGCTTTGCTGCAAGTCATTCTATCATCTCCACATAGCTGAAATTTGAGGTCTGGTCCTTCTGTAAGTTGTGCTGAGTTTCAGCCTCTTCACCTGTCGATCTCTGTCGATCTCTGTCCTGTCTCCTCAGCCTGTCCCTCACCAGCCTAGCTTCCTGGTCTGCCTCTCACCACCTCAGTCTCCCCCATCTCCATCCCAGGCTTATGATTAATCTCTTTCTGCCCGGACTTCTCAACCTGCCATTCTCCCACATGGCCCTTGACCTCTCTCTCTCTCTCCATCCCAGCCTTGTGATCTGCCCTCTGCAAACTATCCTCCTTTCTCCCCATCTTAGCCTCCCAATCTGACTCCATTCGTCATGACCTCTCAACCGACCATCACCTCATGACCGCTTAGCCTGTGACCCTCCCTCATGGCTGCCCCTTTCCTACTTGGCCTGCCACTGCTTTCTTTGGCACTGACTCCCTGGGCTAGATTTCCATCTTCCCCACCTGAACGGTAATCTGTTGAAGCGGATTGTCCGCCCTTTATAGAACCTGTGAAATCAGTGGGATGAAAATCGGGTGGATTTTATAAAGGGTGGGTGATCCATGTCCCCAGATTACTGCCCAGGCAGTGAAGCCGGAAACCTAACCGCTTGACTCCAGTCTGTAGTCAGCGTTTCTTTTTAGACGCAAGCACCAACAGCGCACCTGACAGCTCAATTACATCTCTCCACTGTTTGAGAAGTTGGGCTGTAGCATATAGCACTTCTGATCAGCGGCTAAGCTCAGCTGCTTCTCCCCTCCATCCCTCAGCTGCTGCTTAATTTCTTATTTGGACCTCTAATTTTCTTTAGCCCTCTTCTACCTTTACTTGCCTCCTCTTGAGATTTGCGCTGGGACCTCCTCTCAGCTGTTTTTCTTTCTGAGTAAATCTTTTTCTAAAGGGCCAGCAAAGCCCCTTTTTGTATAAAGATGCTGCACCCTAAATCTTCCTCTATTTCACCCTTCTGGACTTTGCATCCGTCCGTCGCAATCTTCCACCCACTTGAGAGGTCGTTTTTAAATAGCTCCATCTCCAGGACCCTGTCTAATGGTGGAAGTACATTTTGTAATCTGTCTCACCTGTAAATAGGTTAATGTGCTACAAAGTAAACTGAAAAGAAAACAGCATCAATAGAGGGTAGAGGCACTAGAAGTGGTGGGCTCCACTCTATTGGACATTAATTTCATGTTATTATACTTCCATCAGGTCTCTACGACATGCACTGTTTGGAGCAATTTTATTACTTCCTACAATGAAACAGGGGTATCAGTCGTACTCGTCAAGATGACAAGAGCAAAATGCACATTACCTGAACGTACTCCAATGTTATGGATGACCTAAGCTGGTTACCATGGTGATACCACTTCTACATTGCACTCTGTAGCATACTGATCCACTTTATGTTTTTATGTCTGACATTAGTCAGTTTGATTATCGAAGGTTAGAAGTGAGAGAGTTGTTGCAGGAGCCAGTTAGTACAAACTGTGCTGAGTGAGATATTTTAAACAACTGGTTTGAATTGTTCTGAACTACATCTTGAGCCCATATTCATACCAACTTCTACTTTTATTAAGGTTCATTCCTTCCTTCCGGGAAAACATCTTTATCCTCTGCAGAGAGAAAGACTTGCCTTAACGCATCTCTCTGAAATGTCTCAAAAGTAACTCATTGTATGTGAAGCACTTTAAGTACAAAGAGGCGAAGTTTCCGTTTGTTTCTCTTAGTTTTGTGTCCAGATTCCAGTGCAATCTGGGCGAAATCGGCCAAACCAGTGCAAAAGATCGGGGAATTTTAAACGCAAGAGAGTTACGCCCAAAATAACATACGATCTTTTCCTCTGGTTCAAGGTTCAATTTGCCCAAATCAGGCCCTGCCCACACAACTGGCCACGCCCCCAGGTCGACATAGCGAGTTTCTGCCGATTGTGCTGGTTCGGGAAGGCTCTTCAAATTGAGCTCATTTTCTCAGGCACACAGGCAATAATAGGTACGTTTTAAAACTTTTTTCATATCAAAAATATTTAATTTACTAAGAAACTGCATGTAAGGGGTTGTGTTTTATTACCTAATGATTTGATTCAATAAAAAAAGAGTATTAACCAGACATTTTTAATGTTTTGCTAGTCTTCAAACCTGTATTAGAAGTAAAGGATGTATGACAATATCCTATAATACTTCCACATAAGGGCAATAGGGATATATGACAATATCCGAAATAAACCCAACAAGGTTAATGCTTCATCAATACAGCACTCCCTCAGTACTGCACTGGAGTTTCAGCCTACATTGTGTGCTTAAATCCTAGATTGGAGCTTGAACTCACAATCATTTGACACAGAAGCAAGAGTGCTACCAAGTAAGCCATTTTGAAACGCTCAAGACTAAGGCTGCTGTGGTCAGCACTGAAAATGGTTTGCTCAGTGCTCAAAATTAAGTGCTGAAGAGCAGAAACAGTTTTGCAATGCGGCCTCCGGATACATGTAAAAGTCCAGAAGCGGAACTGGTACAGTTAAGATGAAAGGGCTGTCATGGCTAACAAAATGGCTCGTTCAATGGGCTGATTGACATACTGCTGCTCCTATGTTACTTTCTATCTAACCTTACTTCCTATGTTATTCATTCTCGCCCTAGCAGGATATTTCCATATTCTCAGCAAACATTATGTCCCACACACTATTCAATTATTTTAATCTGTATTTTGTCAAATAACTCTCAATACAGCTCCAGATATTAAATAGATGATATTTTAAATTTAATTACAGATGTTTTTCTTGGAAGCCTGACTATGACAAAACAGTTATTTTTTTATCTATACAGTAGTTAAAAGTAGATCCTTATCCAACTTGCTCCAGATTGGATAGGGACCTGGTCACACCGAAGTTGAAAGGCCACAGGTTTTTCAATGCACTCCACCATCAAGGACTTGGTGCCACAAGGAGTTAGAAGGCTGCCCCGTACACCCTGGGTTTGAAGGCTTACCAAGAATGATGGTTGGCCTCCCATATAAATGTCAATAGTCCTTTTTAAATGGTTTTGGAGCAGTCTTCATCCAGAATTATATGGACATGAGCTGAAAATCAACTGTGGCTTAGTGGCAGCAGTCTCACCTTTTGAAGTGTAGTCACTGTTGTAATGTAGGAAACGCAGCAGCCAATTTGAGCACAGCAAGGTCCCTCAAAAAGCAATGAGATAATGACCAGGTAATCTGTTTTTTGCTGATGTTGGTTGAGGGATAAATATTGGCCAAGGCACCCTTCTTCAAATAGTGCCATGGGATTTTTTTTATTTGTTCATGGGATGTGGGCGTTGCTGGCAAGGCCAGCATTTATTGCCCATCCCTAATTGCCCTTGAGAAGGTGGTGGTGAGCCACCTTCTTGAACCGCTGCAGTCTGTGCGATGAAGGATCTCCCACAGAGCTGTTAGGAAGGGAATTCCAGGATTTTGACCCAGTGACGATGAAGGAATGGCGATATATTTCCAAGTCAGGATGGTGTGTGACTTGGAGGGGAACGTGCAGGTGGTGTTGTTCCCATGTGCCTGCTGCCCTTGTCCTTCTAGGTGGTAAAGGTTGTGGGTTTGGGATGTGCTATCGAAGAAGTTGACAAGTTGCTGCATTGCATCCTGTAGACGGTACACACTGCAGCCATGGTGCGCCGGTGGTGAAGGGAATGAATGTTTAGGGTGGTGGATGGGATGTAATCAAATGGGCTGCTTTATTCTGGATGGTGTTGCACTTCTTGAGTGTTTGAGCTGCACTCATCCAGGCAAGTGGAAAGTATTCCATCACACTCCTGACTTGTGCCTTGTAGATGGTGGAAAGGCTTTGGGGAGTCAGGAGGTGAGTCACTCGCTGCAGAATACCCAGCTTCTGACCTGCTCTTTTAGCCATAGTATTTATGTGGCTGGTCCAGTTAAGTTTCTGGTCAATGGTGACCCCCAGGATGTTGATGGTGGGGGATTCGGCGATGGTAATGCCGTTGAATGTCAAGGGGAGGTGGTTAGACTGTCTGTTGTTGGAGATGGTCATTGCCTGGCACTTGTCTGGCGCGAATGTTACTTGCTGCTTATCAGCCCAAGCCTGGATGTTGTCCAGGTCTTGCTGCATGCGGGCGCGGACTGCTTCATTATCTGAGGGGTTGCGAATGGAACTGAACACTGTGGAATCATCAGTGAACATCCCCATTTCTGACCTTATGATGGAGGGAAAGTCAATGATGAAGCAGGTGAAGATGGTTGGGCTGAGGATACTGTCCTGAGGAACTCCTGCAGCAATGTCCTGGGGCTGAGATGATTGGCCTCCAAAAACCACTACCATCTCCCTTTGTGCTAGGTATGACTCCAGCCACTGGAGAGTTTTTCCCCTGATTCCCATTGACTTCAATTTTACTGGGGCTCCTTGGTGCCACCCTCATTCAAATGCTGCCTTGATGGTCAAGGGCAGTCACTCTCACCTCATCTCTGGAATTCAGCACTTTTGTCCATGTTTGGACCAAGGCTGTAATGAGGTCTGGAGCCGAGTGGTCCTGGCGGAACCCAAACTGAGCATCGGTGAGCAGGTTATTGGTGAGTAAGTGCCACTTGATAGCACTGTCGACGACACCTTCCATCACTTTGCTGATGATTGAGAGTAGACTGATGGGGCGGTAATTAGCCGGATTGGATTTGTCCTGCTTTTTGTGGACAGGGCACACCTGGGCAATTTTCCACATTGTCGGGTAGATGCCAGTGTTCGCCTAAGACGGCAGACGGGACCTCGGTTTAACGTCTCATCCGTAAGATTGGGAGTGTAACAACAGCAACAACAATTTGCATTTATATAGCGCCTTTAACGTAGTAAAACGTCCCAAGGCGCATTACATCTCAGCATCGCCAAGTGTCTGGGAGGGGCTCATAAAATCAGCTGGGAATCAACTCTTGATTACTAACCAGCGAGCTAAAGACATGAATGAGCTTGGCTGTAATGTTTTCCCTCCCTCTACGCCTGATAAAATAACCTACCAACATTCACATTTCAGACGAACGTAAAGTCATAATGCCTGCTCTAATGCATTGTGTTGGAAGATGATTTTGTAGATAAACTAATAGCTCGTGCTTGGCATTGCTTACAGTAAATCAGAAGATCAGGGCCCCGATATAACCAGTGATGGCATGGGGGAGCAACTGGGCACGTGGGTAACCCGCCCAGTAAAATCCGTCCGTTCCCCACGCGATTGCGGGTAAATTGAAGCCACGTATTGGGGCTTCCGGGCTTCCCGTCATCAACCTGCGCAGCGGGCGGACTGCGCAACCGCATCACAGGTTGTTAGCTGGAGGAGCCCTATTTAAAGGGGCAGTCCTCCAATGCTGCTCCTGGAGCAAACAACCAAAATTATAGAATGGAGCAGCTCAGGGGAAAGGCTGCTCCCAGATTTACCGATGCCTCACTCCAGGTCCTACTGGATGGGATGAGGAGGAGGAGGGGTATTTTGTACCCGGCAGACGGGAGGAAGTGGCCTGCCTCTGCCACCAAGAAGACTTGGCTCGAGGTGGCAGAGGAGGTCACCAGCAGCAGCAACATCTGCCACACCTGGATCCAGTTCAGGAAGCACTTCAATGACCTAACTAGGTCAGCCAAAGTGAGTACACTTAGTCATTCTCCTACACTCCGTCTTCCACACCACCGCCCCCATCCCACAACTCCTTCTGCTCTGCCAACACTACTCTATCACATCACTCCTCACATCCACTCAAACCTCATCCTCAACTTACCTGCACTTCCTCACCTCCCCAGTACTCATCCCACCACTACTACTCAACACAATCCTCATACAATCCTCTGATGCATCTCTTTCACGGTCAGCCTCACCCAAACCAATGCATTCAGCGGTTGGCCACGTCACCATCCCTCACTCACGCCTCTCTACTTTCTGCCCTTACAGGAGAAGAGAGCCCAGAATGCACGGGAGAGGGCGAGGACCGGAGTGGGGGCCACAACATCAGGTCGTCCTCACCGACGCGGAGCAGGAGGCTCTGGAACTGAATCGCACCCTCGAGTGCCTGTCTGTCGGGGACGCCGAGACTGCCACCTGACAAACGGGCCATCCATGAAAAGGAGAATGATCGTGGGGCAGCAGCACATTTGTGGGGTGCTTGAACAGGTGCCACGAGCACTCTCCACAATCGCGCAGAGGATGGAGGAGTCCAACTCCTGCATGAGTGGAATGGTGGCGCAGGTACAGGAGGGAATCACTGAGATACTGTCACAGGGACGTAAGGGTGAGAATCCCTGTGTGGTCAGTGTCCAGTAAAATATTAAAATGCCTACGTGGCAAAATAGCAGAATGCAAAATGGTTAGGAAAGGGTTAATAAGTTGATAGCTGAGGTTGGTAAAGGCCCCCCCCCCCCCCCCCCCCCCCGCTGGGCCATATGTTTGCGTAGTCAGCAGGCCTGCATTGTCTTATCAATGTAGAGCCTTTGATGTGTTTCAGGGTCTGGTCTGAGTGTCTCCATGTTGCGGGCTAATCAAGATTGGTAACACCGTAGCAAGACCAAAAGGCACATTCTTAGTGAGAAGAAAGGATGCATCCATCAGTGTCTGTCACTGCAGCATGATCAGGCCATAGGCTACCTGTGATTGGCTTGAAATTAGGTAACCTCGCATGGCCAGTCTATGCCCAGCTTATGATTGGTGCTGACCCTTGTTTTAAAGATGTTCCAACCCTTATTGATCTGTATAAAGGAATGAATTTTTGTATATGTCTTTGTCTCATTATTCTGTTAGAATCGTCCGGACTCCCTCTGGAGTCTGAATCGAAGGTACAGACTAAGACCTGCTATTAAAGTTGTGTTGAACTTTAAATGTGTATTCGACTCAGTTTTTGCTGAACCAGACTGAGGGGGAAAAAGAATCCGGTTCGTCAAGGGAATCTCTGAGGTAGTGTCGTGGGTAAGTGCGGGAATGTCTGCGATGGAGGGAAGGCTAGCCTCCATGGAGCTTCAAGCACAGCTCACCAATGAGTCCATTGAGGCCCTGACAACGTCCCTTCGGACTCAGGGTGAACAACATTCTGCCGCCTTAAACAGGCAGGTAGATACTCTGGCAGTGGCCTTACAAGGCTTCACACATGTCCTCCAAACTGTCGTCCAGCAGAATGGTAGGAGTGGTGTGGGCCTGGCCCAGGGGAGGCAAGATGGCAAATGGGGACATGGAAGTGGGGATGCCACTCAAACCGTCCCCATGTCTCACCCATTGCCTCCCTCTCAACCAGTACCCGCAATGCTGCCTCCTCTCCAGATGGCCGAGTCTGCCCCTGCACAGGTGCAGGTGGAGCCGTCTTTGGAGGGGCCCTCATGGGCACCGAAACCCAGAGTGCGTAGGCCCAAAGCATCTAATCGGTCAGGGCATGAACCAGAGCAACCTGCCACTACCTCTG
The DNA here is from genome assembly GCF_035084215.1 of Heptranchias perlo. NCBI lineage: Eukaryota > Metazoa > Chordata > Chondrichthyes > Hexanchiformes > Hexanchidae > Heptranchias > Heptranchias perlo. Next base: position 69,271,465 of record NC_090338.1, on the reverse strand, counting down.
CTGCAGCCACAGGGGAGGCACCACATAGGAGTACTCAAAAGCGAAAGGCGAAGGTTTCGTGAGCACAAAGGGGATGCACAAGGGTGTTTGACGGTTTGTCATGTTTTTTTATTTATATTTGATTTTTGTTAATGGCATATTAAATATTATTATGGTCACCACTACTGCCACGTCTTGGCCATTCTTGACTGGCTTGTGTAATAAGGCCCTTTCATGAGGTTCACCGTGAACACCCACATTTGATTCCACCCATTGGGTCATTCTACAGTGGGTGTATGTGTAGTTGCAGGCCTGTTTTGTGCAGGGAGCAGGGGAGGAGGGTGCTAGTGTGGGCGCTGCTCTGTCCAGGTGGTGAGGACTGGATTCTTCACACTGTCTGACGATCGGAGAACCATTCACATATCAGTGACTCCCTGGCCTCACGAGCAGCTAGATGAGCCGCTGTTCTGCCCATAGGTTGCTCCTCCTCCTCTGCCTCTTCCTCGTCATCCTCATCCTCCTCCATATGAGTGGCAGATGTGGATGGGGCCTCCTCTAGCGGCAGCCCTCTCTGTTGTGCCATGTTGTGTGTGTGACTATAATGCGTCCCACTCTGTCTGGTGCGTATTGAAGCGCTCCCCCAGAACGATCAAGGCACCTGAAGCGCATCTTGAGCAGTCCTATAGCATGCTCAATTGTAGACCTGGTAGTGATGTGGCTGTTGTTATATCGACGCTGTTGCTCGGTTGTGGGGTGCCTCAGAGGTGTCCCCGAGGAGCCAGCCCTTGCGGGTGTTCGGTGCGTGGAAGAGGGGCGGGATGTTGGACTCCCGGAGGATGAAGGAATCGTGGCAGCTGACAGGGTATCTGGCGCACACGTGAAGGAATCTCTTGCGGTGGTCACAGATGAGCTGAGTGTTGACAGAGTGATAGCCCTTTCTGTTGATGAACAGTCCTGGCTCGTGTGGAGGTGCTCGTATTCCAAATGGGTGCAATCGATTACACCCTGCACCCGTGGGAAGTCAGCCACAGCGTGGAATCCCACTGCCCTCTCTGTCTGGCTGAGGTCATCCATGGGGAAGTTGATACAGTGCGAGTCCCTACGAAACAAGCCGTCGGTGACCTACCATGTGCATTTATGTGCAGACGACTGAGAGACCCCGGCGATGTCCCTGATGGCACCCTGGAACGATCCCAAGACGAAGAAGTTGAGGGCAGTGGTGACTTTGACAGCGACAGGTAAGAAGATGCTGTTCGGCCCAGCCGGGAGCAGCTCGCCATGAAGGAGGCTGCAGATGTCTGCGACTACCTGGCGACTGACTCTGAGCCTCCGTATGCACTGCTTCTCAGAGAGGTCCAGGAAGCTGAGCCTCGGTCTGTAGACCCTGTGGCGAGGGTAGTGCCTCCTGCGATGTCGCTCTCTCTGTTGTTGCCCTCCGTGCTGTTGTGCAGGTGCCTGTGGAGCACTGTTTTGTGGAGCTCAACGTGGTGGAGGTGGACGGCGTGCTTGGCGAGGCTGGTGATGTTACTCGTCCTCGGATGAAGTAATGAATGCAGCTATGGCGCCTCCCCATCCTGACGGTGTGAGTTTCAGGGGGTCCGCAAAGTAGGTAAATGTGTTTGCACAGCAGAGTTTTGGGTAAAAATTGAGAATTTTTGTCTGAAGTGACAGAGTGCCCTGCTGCAATAAATGAGGCTTTCCCCCCATCTGTCAAATAATCCTTTGTATCTCCCACTGGCTGCTGGCTGAAACACATCTGCTCCAACAGGGAGTGTTTCCCACAGCACGGGAAACAAGCTAAGGATCCTTCAAAATTGCACCCCTGCCAAAATCTTCACTCAGTGAGGTCTCTCAGGTACCTCAACTATCTGACTAACTATCTAAAGCAGAACTCGTCGGCTTTAATTGCTGGTGGGAGTCCTGCATTCGAGAGCTGTGCGCGCACCCGAACGCGTCGCTGGGAACCTGGAGCTCCGAACCCGCTCCGGGATTCCGCCATTTTAGGAGCCCCCAACGCACCTGCTCGGCCATCCGAAAATTGGCCCCAGCTGTTTTGTAAGGAATCTTTACAAATTAACTGGAAATAAATACCCAATCAACAGAAAACTATGTTCAAAAATCTTGATATTTCATCCTCTCAGAATGTATTGCCCAATGCTTTGGAGATGTGACAATGCAGCTACATTACTTTTAATTACATAGGAATATAGGAACAGGAGTAGGCCATTTAGCTACTCGAGCCTGTTCCGCCATTCAGTGAGATCATGACTGATCTGTGACCTAACTCCATATACCCACCTTAGCCCCATATCCCTTAATACCTTTGGACAACACAAAAATCTATCAATCTCAGATTTAAAATTAACAATTGAGCTAGCATCAACTGCCGTTTGCAGAAGAGAGTTCCAAACTTCTACCACCCTTTACGTGTAGAAGTGTTTCCTAACTTCACATAGATAGAATTGGACTTAAATTTTCGTGGGGTGAGAGGGAGATAAAAACTCCAAGAGAGTTTGGAGAAAGGTCAGCAGAAGACTGTGGTGTTCTTGCTGCATCAAGGGCTCCCAGGCTTTCCTCTGGATAAGATGAGGTTGGTGTAAGAACAGATGAGCTCACACTGAATGAAAAATAAAGTCCTCCAATACCAGTTCCTTGATACAAGGGTCTTTGTGGATGAATGGTAGGTCAAGCTCTAATGAGGGTGCAGGACTGTTAAATAAGGCATCAAGGCTGATTAAAGAATGGAGATAGTTGGTGAGCACAGCTCGCTAAATCATCTCATCACCCTGGAGCGCCCAATTTGTGAGGCACCAAGTTCAGAAATGTTTCAATAGTTTTGGAAATATTGCACAAGTGTGCAAGAGCTTTATTACTGTTCTAATTTGAGGCAATTACATGAAAATTGGTCCCACGCCAAAGTCACCCTATTCACTTCATTAGTGCTGTTCACTCATATAAAACAGGTGCTCCTGGGGTTTGCTAGTCCGGACTTTAAAATTTTTTAATGTTGATTTTTTAGATATATTTATCTGCATTCTCATGTTGCAGTCCTTCCTGCTAGTGTTTCATGCTTTTTTTTCCCCCGTTGCAAGGCCTTTTTCCAAACCTTTTACAGTAACCGTCTAGCAGTCAGTTGCAACTTTACTCAATTTCTACTCACTCAGTAATTTACTCCAACCAAGAGTGTTAGAGAATGAAAGTTGATTTAAATTCTTCAGTCTGAAAAGTATCATTATCGACACAGGAATTCCAGGATTAACGGGAAGAGTCTGTTCTAATAGCTATAGTAAGTGTGTCTATATTGTGACATTCCACAACCAATCACAAGGCAATGTTTGCTGTACTTAAGATCTAAAAAAACTACCAAGTTACAATTTTTCTTATTTCGTAATAAGAAAAACAGAAAAAGCTTAAACAAGATCTTTGTAAGCTCAACATAAGCTGCTCTAATTTTGAGGCAGCGCTACTTGGTCAGGAGGGCAATCAGTGCCTGGTCGAATTGAGTTTGATGGTTGATATTGGATCCCATGGCAACATCATGTCTGCATCCATGTGGTCCTCCGAGCTGATTGGAAATGTTCTTCAGGAGTTGGGAACAGTGACGCTGAGAACAGGACTCCATTGCTCTGAAAACAGGCTTTCTTTTGAAGGAAATTCAAAAAAAGAACGTGCATTTATTTAGCGCCTTTCATGACCTCAGGACGTGCCAAAGCACATTACAGCCAATGAAATACTTATGAAGTGAAGTCATTGTTGTAATGTAGGAAACGGGGCAGCCAATTTGCACACAGCAAGATCCCACAAACAGCAATGTAACATTGCCCAGATAATCTGTTTTTAGTGATGTTGGTTGAGGAATAAATATTGGCCAGGACACCGGGGAAAACTCCCTTGCTCTTCTTCGAATAGTGCCATAGAATCCTTTAGATCCACCTGAGAGGGCAGACGGGACCTCGGTTTAATGTCTCATCCAAAAGAGAGCACCTCAGACATTGCAGCACTCCCTCATACTGCATCATAGTGCCAGCCTAGATTTTGTGCTCAAGTCTCTAGAGGGGGACTTGAGCCCACAATTTTCCAGACTCAGAGGCGAGAGTGCTACCAACTGAGCCATAGCCAAAACCTAAAAGTATCATTTACATCACCTGTCATTGTGGGGAATCATTGGAGGTTCTTTACTACAGTAGGATTAGAGATGATTTCAGAACTCCCTGTCAATACCATTGATGGTTTACATATAAAGCACAGTTTTAAGACAATGTAATCCCACTGTTTCTTTTGGTGTGCTGACAGCTGGTAAACATTGAAGCTATTTAAGCTGCCTAATGGTGTCATGAGGAACTTGCTTTGACATCAGAAAGTACTGTATCTATTGTGTACAGTTTGGGAGCACAGATATAGAAGATAACACCCCACTTGCAATGTGTTACGAGACACTAACACATTGAAATTTTAACCATAAACTGTTTATTACTGTCTCTCCACAGAATGTCTCAGACCACACTCCTGTGTGTGTTATTCTGTGTATAACTAAATCTCCTTGGCCCACCTGAATTGTGTTTTCTTATCTCTTTCTGGTGGTCCCATGACAGCAGCATCAACACATTGCTGTAATGCAGCAAATTTACTGAAGCAGTAAAGCAGTACCTGATACGTGGTAAAAATATTGCACACCATACCAACACTGAAAGATGCAGACTGCAGAATATCTGGAATAAAAATTTACCCACCATTTTACAAAACAAAATACAAGTACCTTTGTAGTTCCCTGTCTGATTTATTCTCAGTTATTTACATTGTATTTTTTTAAACCTTCCACTGAGGATTTGCAGCATTTAGTTAAGTTGCAAACGCTTGTTTATTTTTCCCTGCTCCCTCCCCAAAACTTTTCTTTATTCTCTCAGTTATCTACGTGATTTTAAAATATTTTTCCTCCCCCTTTAATTGATTTATAGCCTCTGTGAAACTGGCAGATGTGATTTTTTTAAAAATAAATTGAGCAACAGGGAGACTCAATTTTTTAAATATCAGTCCAGGTACCAGACAAGAATATTAAACGCACCCTGCAGAATGAGGTGGGGGAAGGGCAAGTCCAATTATCAGGCAGTCCCTCAAAAGTTGCTTTGGTGAGGATGAAGGTCAAAGCAAGCAAATTCCCACCTAAAAACCTGGGAGATGGGTCTTCTGCTCCTTTGCCTCTCCCTGGCAGTGATCACTTAAATTTCAAGAAAGGGATTACTATATCCCTTCTCCACTGCCAGGCTGAGCCAATGAAGCAACTCCACCACCCTGGGCCTGGGAACCAGGTTATGGAGCCTTTTAAAGTTCCCTTCCTGGGTTAGGGGAAGGCAATTACTCTGCTGTTGCACTTCCCAGCTCTATAGTGAATACAGAAACCATAGAATCTATAACACAGAAGGCAGCAAATTTGGCCCATCATGTCTGCACTCATGCTAGCTCCTTAACTGGAGCCATCTACTCTAATTCCATTTCACTAACCTTCCCCCGATTTTGTTCTTCCTTTTCAATTACTTTTCCAATTCCATTTCAAATATTATAGTCTCCGCCTCAATAGCCACTTGTGGTAAAACATTCCATTCCCAAGTAACCTTCTACAAAAGAAGTCTACCTTTCCCCGCGTTCCTCCAGTGATAACTCCTGAGTTTTTACCCCGTAACACTGAGTTTTGGCGGCCGTGCCTTCAGCTGCCTAGGCCCTAAGCTTTGGAATTCCCTTTCTAAACCTCTCCGCCCCTCTCTCTCCTCCTTTAAGATGCTACCTCTTTGATCAATCTTTTGGTCACCTGTCCTAATATCTCCTTATGTGGCTCAATGTCAAATTTTGTTTGTTAACGCTCCTGTGAAGCACCTTGGGCCGTTTTACTATGTTAAAGGTGCTATATTAATGCAAGGTGTTATAGTTACCAATTCCCCAAACAGTGGAAACAATCTTTCATTCATTACCCTCTCAAAATCTTTCATAACTTTGAAAACCTCTACTGGATTCCACCCTAGGGCCTTCTTATTACAGTGAAAAAGCCCCAATTTTTCAATCCTTTCTTCATACTAAAACCCCTCATTTGTGGTAACATTCTAGTGAAATATTGACTGAACCCATTTTATGATTCAAAATTTCCTTTATGTACTGGGGTGCCCAGAACCACATGCAAAACCTAACTGTGGCCTAAACGGGGGGAAAAACTTAGTGTAACGTTACCGTAATACTAACATAATCTATTAAAAAAGAATGATGTACAGAAACAAGACTACACCTTACAGCAAGTCATTTTGGTGTAGCTTATAAACAAACTAGAAACTATGTACACGCACACGGTACGAAAGTGGCTGGTCTGTTCTCTGCAGCATCCTATACAAACATATTGATCCGGAATTTCCTGAAACGGCATATTGGGCAAATAACGCTGATATTCCAGTGGGCAAGTTTCCTGACAATTTCATTAGCATACACCAGAACGTAAAAACTGGCGTAAAACAAGCATAAATCAGCATAAATAATCAGAGCCTGAGGAATGCACCAAACTTATACCATATTCATTCTTCAAGTCCCTCTCTTATGCATGAAAATTGAAGTTTGAAGTTATAAAACCATCATTCATGCACATTAGTCGCAGCATGTTTAAGAAAATGCAATCGTGGAAGCTTTTCAACTTTTAATGCAAATTATTCTGGTGCCATAAAGACGCATTCAAAGCTACGGAAAATACATCGTAGGTCTAAATAAGGACAAATAACAACAACAAATGCTTATGCAGATCCAAGGCTTAGCACTCCAAGTTTGTGCATGGGTACCGCTGGAGTTTAACCAGCTAAAGCTGTGCAGCCTACTTGCACAGATCATTTACTGATCCAGCCAACGCCATCCTACTCATTAGGCCTGCAGGCATAAATGGAGCCAAGTGGAAAGAGTCCCAGTTCCTAGCGCCAGGACTACCCCTCCAGGTTCCATTAGTGAGCCAGGCTGGTTGGTCAATCATCAACAGTGTCCTGGAGTACTGAAGACCTGCTTGGCTCAGGGATTGGACTACTGAGTCTACCAAGAGAGAGGGAGAGAGAGAGAGCGTTGACTTGGTTCCGAACTTCTATCATCAGGCTCATTATCTTGGAGCCACCTCATCCCTGCTCCTCATCTCCTCCCTCTAGGTGGTCAGTGGACAATTGACTAACGCAAGTTTGAGCCCTCAATAGATAAGATAGCAGGAGCTCTTTGTGAGTGATAAGGTAAGCAGCAGAACCCTCCATAAAATGCTCACCACAACATGAACACGCACAATATCACCATCAGTTGAAGGCGAGGATGTTGAGCTCAACTATATTAGACACTGCGTCTTACGAGGCATAAGGATGGTGTCATACAGTTGTGTCCGATTTGCAAATTGCACCATGGTTTACATGGGCAAGAAACCATCATGGCAGCTGTATCATGTGTTTTTCACAACACATGAAGATTTTTTTTTAAAATGGAAGGTGTTTGTGAGATAAACAATTAGAAAACCAGGAAAATATAGACACCTTCAACCATATAACTATACAAAACTAGACTTTTAAAACTGTAAATACTATGACATTCATCACAGTCAACCCCAATCCTGCCGTCACCTCATTTTCTCACACAAGCACTTTCCAGCAGAAGCCTCTGGATAGCAATAAGGAGCCAGGCTGATCTTTCCTTTTCCCAGCTCAAGGACATGAGGCGAGTTGTAGCATCTCTGTTGTCTGTATTTGAAACAGTAGCTTTGAACACTTCCTGGCAGCAAAGTCTATTTCTCTCATGAGTGTTCTCACCCCCCCCCCACCCAAAATATTCTCCAAACACATTTCATCACATTGTGTGCAACACAATCTTTTTCAGATACATTAGCAGTCGGACAGTGGTAGACAGTGTGAAGCAGGATGCCAATTTTATGGAAAAGATCATTTAGTTAACAAGAAGATGTTAATAAACTTGCAAAATGGGTGTGTAATTGGCAAAAGAATTTCAATAAAGACAAGTGTGAGGTGGTGCATTTTGGAAAGAGGAATAAGAAGACCACCTGCTCCTTGGAAAATAAGAGTCTAAATGAGGTAGAGGAGCAAAGGGATCTAGGGATCTAGATACACAAGTCATTAAAAGTAGCGACGCAAGTTAAGAAGGCCATAAAAAATACAAACAATGCCCCAGAGTTAATTTCTAGAGGAATAGAATTGAAAAGCAGGGAAGTTTTATTAAACTTGTATAGAACTTTGGTTAGACCACTGTGAATACTATGTACAGTTCTGGTCTCAATATTACAAAAAGGATATAGAGGCACTGGAGAAGGTGCAAAAAAGATTTATAAGGATGATACCAGAACTAAGAGGTTATACCTATCAGAAAAAACTGAACAGGTTAGGGCTCTTTTCTCTAGAAAAGAGAAGGCTGAGGGGTGACCTAATAGAAGACTTTAAAATATTGAATGTGTTTAATAGGGTAGATGTAGAGAAGATGTTTTCACTTGTGGGGGGAGAACTAAACTAGAGGTCATAAATTTAAGATTGTCACCAATAAAGAATTCATGAGAAATTTCCTTACCCAGAGAAGTTGCTACCACAAGGAGTAGTTGAGACGAATAGCATAGATGCATTTAAGGGGAAGCTAGATAAACACATGAGGGAGAAAGGAATAGAAGGATATGCTGATAGGGTGAGATGAAGAGGTGTGGGAGGAGGCTCGTGGGGAGCATAAACACTGGCCTTGACCAGTTGAGTCAAATGGCCTGTTTCTGTACTGTTAATTCTATGTAATGTAATTCAGACAAAAGCATTTTAATGGCCTCAATCACCAGAGGCATCGTCTGCCAGGTAATTTATAGTTCAGCTAAATAAGTCAAAATGTTTAATCTTTCTGTGGCCTATAATGTAAAGTGTGAAGTGATTTATGTTTCACTTTCTCCAGTTGAGTTATTAGAATTTTATTTTAAAAATCAAACTGACCATCAGTCTGATGGAGAACAGAGTTGGATCTGAAAAACAGAGGGACAATTTTTCTCTGCTTTGTGCCCAGAGAATGCTTGCATCCCAGGTACAAAGTAATGGAATGAGTGGCGACCCATCACACCAGGTCTCCACCCTCGTCGCGCTACCCTCGTACTTCTGCGTCAAGTGCTTGCATCCGGAGTGGGCACAGCATTCAAAGGCTCTGTGAATGAGGCAGGATGGACTTCTTCATATCTTCCGCCTCATTGTGCCGGGTCTTTGTTTTGTGGCGGTCCAAGTGGAGCAGCATTCACAACTAGGAGGCACGAGTACTTGCACCCAGCAACCGTCACCCCCCCAAACCCCACTCCCCATGCACTTATCAGCACTTCTAGCATCTGCACTCTTGCTCTGCGAGAATTTTTGCGGAAATTGGGTAGATCTTCTACAAATCCAGTTATAATGCAATTGAGTGTTTTCAATTGATTTTGGACAGATTTTGGGTTCTTGATGCAACAGGATAGTTAGTTGATGTCTGTATGGCTATTAACTGGTAGAATCAATTATCCATGCAGCTCTGATATTCACTTTTGGGAGGGGGTGAATGGGAGTCAGGGATTCAATCCTTGGAGATCAGGAGTTGGGTTGCCGGCATTCTCCCTCCCCCCATTTCAATTATCCATTGAAAGAGGAATCTCCTCCACATTGGCTGATAAAAGAGATTCCACTGTATAGAACATCTACCTGTGCATGCGGTTTAAGGTTAAATATTCTTGATATGCACTTCTGTGAATAATTACTTCTGTTAAAATTATCTGAATGATGTATGGACCAAGGTGTCAGGCTATTACACAAGATGATGCAGTGTCATTTTTAAAGCGGGATTGCAGATCTATAGATCTATGGTTTTATCCGAATGCTAGAAATACAGTCACCAATTCCTCACCCCCGCAATTTTGCACCTTCCTCTCCTGAAGGGGCACTCTCTGGTAGCTCGCCCAGATGCCATTCTTCAAATGTGGACGCCGAATGTCAGCAAGCTATTTGATGATCATCACCAGCCTAATCCTGTCCTCACCGGACATTTACACACAGCGGGAGTCATTTAATAGTGATCAGGAGAGGGAGCCTGGACTGACTCTTCCCCACCCTAGCCCACCGATACTGATGCTGATTGTGGGACCCTTACAGTTGCCCCGGTGGAGATCAGCTCATAACAGACCAGTGATCAAACCTGGTATCCATAGCTCGATATCACACTGGGCAGCAAACTTAACAAGTAGTCCATCAAAGAAGCCACTGATGAGTTATTGTAATAGTCTATAAAACACAAGTAGAATGGAGCACAGTAATGTTCCATATAATGTATCATTGCTCTGTTGTGTGATGACTTTGAGTGGTAGGATGTTTTCATTTCCTCACAGTGAGTTCCTGTTGTCAGAGAGTGGTGCCATGTGGAGGTGAGGCACTTTCCCAAGGAGTCAGCTTGCCCCAGTTGGCAGCACGGTCATCTCTGAATCAGAAGGCCCTAAGATCAAGTCCCACTCCAGGACTTATGCACATGAAATACAGAGATAGAGCATTATTAGAGGTGCTATCCTTCGGAAGAGGCATTAAACTAAGATCCTGTCTGCCTGTTGATGTGATGCAAGTGGATCTTAAAGAAATGATAATATTATTCAAAGAAGAGCAGGAATTTCTCTCAGTGTCTTAGCCACCATTCCTCACTCAACTAACACCACCAGAAAACAGATTAACTGTGGGGGGGGGGGAGGAGTGGGGGAAGTCAGGATTTACGCATCTGATCAATACCTACTGACCCCTGCTGGACATCCGATGTGGATAGGATCAGCTCCAACTCAATGCTGTCACTCATTGCCTGGGCTCCTACATGAAAAATGGCCAGTTGGGCCTAGTACGGGAGGGCTGTGAGCACCTGTGCACCCCAACATGAGCTAGCGCGTTCAGGGCACAGTAGTGGAGAAAAGAAAAAGACATCCACATATATTAAAAATGGTATAAAATGGAGAAATAATTTCCCATTCCTTTATCTCTCACATTCTTCTCCTGTGCACTCTGCAAAGGGCACTACACTATGTACTTGAATTGGAAGGAAGTGTCTAGTGGTGTCCTACAAGGATCTGTGCTGGGACCTCAACTATTCACTATATTTATTAATGACTTAGATAACACAATAGATGGCCAAATATCCAAGATTGCCAATGACACAAAGATTGGTGGGATAGTAAGTAGTGTAGACGGGAGCATAAAATAACAAAGAGACATTGATAGATGAAGTGAGTGGGCAAAACTGTGGCAGATGCATTTCAATGCAGGTAAGTGTGAGGACATCCATTTTGGACCAAAAAAGGATAGATTCAAGTATTTTTTAAATGATGAAAAGCTAGGAACAGTGGAGATCCAAAGAGATTTAGGGGGTCCATGTACACAGATCACTAAAATTTGGTGGTAAGGTACGAAAAAATAATCAAAAAGGGTAATGGAATGCTAGCCTTTATATCTAGAGGGCTAGAATATAAAGGGGAGGACGTTTCTCTACAACTATACAGAGCCCTGGTTAGACCACATCTAGAGTACTGTGTACAGCTCTGGGCACCACACCACTATTTAGAAAGGATATATTGGCCTTGGAAGGAGTGCAGCGCAGATTCACCAGAAAGTTACCAGGGCTCCAAGGGTTAAACTACGAGGAGAGATTACATAAACTAGGCTTGTATTCTCTGGAATGTAGGAGGTTAAGGAGCGATTTAATTGAGGTTTTTAGGATTTTGAAAGGAATTGATAGGATAGATAGAGAGAACCTTTTTCCGCTGGTGGGGGAGTCTAGGACAAGGGGATTTAACCTTAAAATCATGGTCAGGCCATTCAGGATAGAAGTTAGGAAACGCTTTTTCATTCAAAGGATAGTAGAAGTGTAGAACTCTCCCCCACAAAAAGCAGTACATGCTAGCTCAATTAATAATTTTAAATCTGAGACTGATGGATTTTTGCTAGCCAAGGGTATTAAGGGATATGGAGCCAAGGCAGATAAATGGAGTTAGGATAGAGATCAGCCATGATCTCATTGAATGGCGGAACAGGCTCGAGGGGCTGAATGGCCTACTCCTATTCCTATGTTCCTATGTGCCAGAATGCAATAGCTAGAAGAAATAGCTGAGCCTATTCTCAACTGACAACCCATACAAAAGAGTGATTGTTCAATCAATTCATAGTATTAACTACCCGTTGAAAATGCATTAAAGAAAAGCCATGTAAGCAAGTTATTGCTTTTTAAAATATTAATATGCCCCGAAAGGTTGGCCTAATCTCAGTAATCCAGTCACTTTCAATGCAGAGATCCTATAGGCTCATAGCATCAGCATCTTAAACAAGTTAGAAAGCATAGGCACTTTAATGCATCCTTTTAACAACATCATTCATGATTTAAGTCACACATTTTACTAGAAATTAAACATGAGAGAGCATATCCTTCTATTCCTTTCTCCCTCGTGTTTGTCCAGTTTCCCCTTAAATGCATCTATGCTATTCGCCTCAACTACTCCTTGTGGTACTAAATTCCACATTCTAACCACTCTCCGGGTAAAGAAGTTTCTCTTGAATTCCCCATTGGGTTTATTAATGACTATTTTATATTTATGTTCAGATCTCCCCCACAACAGAATAACCTAGAGTCCCACTGGTTTCCCTCATTGTATATTATGTTCATACAACATATGTGGGGCCAAGTCTAATTTAACAAAAATTGAGTTTGTGTCGCTAGGGAGTAATTAAAATCCTGCAGCACCTTAACCCTTATTGTGTTGCGGAGAAGTTCACTCGCCCTTTTCTGTGGGAGCACTGACCAGTATATTTATCAGCTGGCAGTACCTTTCTGCTTTCATGTAGACAGTTGTGTCAGAGATTGGCACCACTCAGTTGATTTTTAGATCATTTGCAATTCAAACTCAAAAGTATTATGTAGAATTTACAGCACAGAAACAGGCCATTCAGCCCAATCGGTCTGTGCTGGTGTTTCTGCTCCACGTGAGCCTCCTCCCACCCCTCTTCATCTCACCCTATCAGCATATCCTTCTATTCCTTTCTCCCTCATGTTTGTCCAGTTTCCCCTTAAATGCATCTATGCTATTCGCCTCAACTACTCCTTGTGGTACTAAATTCCACATTCTAACCACTCTCCGGGTAAAGAAGTTTCTCTTGAATTCCCCATTGGGTTTATTAATGACTATTTTATATTTATGTTCAGATCTCCCCCACAAGTGGAAACATCTTCTCTACGTCTACCCCAGCAAACCCTTTCATAATCTTAAGACTTCTATCAGGTCACCCCTCAACCTTCTCTTTTCTACAGAAAAAAAATAAAGCCTGCTCAGCCTTTCCTGATAGGTTATAACCTCTCAGTTCTGGTATCATCCTAGTAAATATTTTCTGCACCTTCTCCAATGGGGCCATCGTCTCTTCCAACCCCCCTCCCTACCACACTCCACCCTCAGCTCTAATGCACCATCTGAAGAGCTCATGAATGTTTGTTTCTAAAGGTAGTTTGACTCTACCTCTTCCTCTCCCAGACCCCCTTCCTGACTCAACCCTCACTCTGCAGCTTCTCCTTCCTTCTTCTCAGCCCTCAAACCCATCTCCTTCATAAAGCCCACTGCCTTCTCCCCCAATTCCCACCCAATCCAGCTCCCAGTTATCCGTTTTCCTAGTTTTGGTCCTCTCCTTGCCAAAACAGAAATATTTCCTTATCCCCTAGCACTGTCCTCACCGATTTCACCCTCTTTCCAAAGCCACCTTCGACCCTTCTACCTTCTCAATCCACCACCCCATCTCTAGCCTGCCCTTTCTCTCCAAGGTTCTTGAACGTGCCGTCACCACCTAACTTGTGCACTAAAGCCATGAGTGAGCTTGACTGGGGTGCCCTCCTTGGTTGAATAGCCTGCCCGCACACTAGTATTGGAAGGCAGCTGAGGGTCGGTGGAGCAAGATACCAGCACGGACGCAGCAGCGTCAGGAGAGGTGCGGACATCAGTTTTTTTCTTTCTGAAATTTTTAAAACTAGGAACATACATCGTCTGTTTGCCTCACCTTCTGACAAACCAGCAAACCTTTGATAGAAATACAAAAAACAATCCTGAAATGTGGGTCATTGGACTGTGTATTCTGATTAATGGAAAGGAGTAATTCACTTACTTTTTCCCTATGATTTTTTGGCGGTTTATAAAGTTACTATCTTTCCAGTCGCTGCTTCTATTTATAATTCCTCCCGTTTTTATTTCCCATTTCCTTCACCTCGCTAGCAAAACGCCGGCAACGACCGCACAGCCACTTGTTTCAGATGGACATTTGGTTAGTTTTGTTTTAAACAGTTTGAGAACACATCAAAACATATTTGTGTCACTGTTGGAATCGAAGGAAGCAGGACGGTTGCGGAAAGGTTACATGCATTTTCACAGGTCCAAATAAAAACTAAAATGACCCAAATGTTGGGTGAACTAAGCGTTCTTACCGTCCTCGTTCTCGTCAAAAACTGGCGTCTTATGGGAATGATTGCCCCCCATCTTCAGTTCCTTGAACCGCTGTTTAGAACCGGTTACATTATCTGAAGGGGAGCCGGGAGATCAGAAGCCGATTGGAGGCGCCGGTGATATTCACACGTCCATCGAGCCCTCGGTGCTGGTCAGTTTCAGGACCTTGAGTCTATCACCAGGTGAGTGGGTTAACCGTGTCAGGCCTTAAAGGCACTGGCAGAGACGAGCAGGAGACGCCAAGCTGCTCATCGCCAATACAGCATCTATAGTCCACTTTGTCTGCTCCTGAAGAACTTTTCAAACAAAAAAATCATACAGATTCTCTGACCTGCTCTGTCCTCTCCCGACCTGACCTGACGAACTCCAAGTACGATGAGGGAGAGGTGGGTGCATGGGCAGTTGGGTCACACGTTTTCTAGTTGCTGGGGAGCCTGTTGTCCAGGAAGGGCTCTTTGGTGGCTGGCGGGGTGGGGGGCGAGGATTGTGGACATCACTGAACCGCCACAATCATTACACCGCCGTGTTGTCAATCTATAGATGTTAAAGGGTCTTCCGTTGCATTTCTAAGAAGAGACAATCGCCCAATAAAAGGAGTTTGAAGCTTTGCTATAATATACACAGTGTCACAGACACCTGTACTGAGCTCTGCAAATGAAACCAGTTGCAATGGGTTTTTTTTCCCCCCAGTGCAGTCAATCAGTGGAAGCAGAATGAAGCCGTAGGCTGGAGCGGTGGTGTCAGCACTGGACGGGATCTGAAGTTGCTGGAGATGTCTCTCGGCTGGGCTGACTACTTCTGATCGATTCTCTCTCTCTGAGCACTCTGGTGGGCGAGATGATGGACCGTCTTACTTCATTTCCTCATTTCTCGTGGTACTAATTATCGAGTTGCGAGCTAAACACGTGTCTCCGGCATCACCCCCCCCCGCCCCCGCCCCCCAGGGTAACTAAAACAAAAACTTGCCTTTACATAGCGCAGTTGCAAACAGGGAACTGGGTGTAAAGAAGAGAAACAATAGGCAGGAAACGGAATCGAAAAGCGAGGGGATCAAAAATAATCAGCAGAAAAATAGCAACTCTGGGGCACTAACTGATGCAACGCGGAAAAGCCAGGGATGAGGATAATGAATAAAGAGAGTTGAAAGATGTGAGGGCGGCCAGTGACACTAAGTTAAAGTGTTGACGGTGGGGCGCTGAGAATTTACAGGAATGCATGCAAATAACGCTGTTGACTAACAGGATAAATCCTTTTAATTCAGTTTGACTGTTAGTATAAAAAAAACTGTAGTTAGTCATCCACACTACAAATTAACCAGTTAAGTTTTTTAAAAGGTATTTGATAGTATTTTTAAGATGATTTTTAAAGCGAGTCGTTAATTAAAATGCTCTCCTAAGAGTTGTAGGATTTCTCTCTCCTCACCCACGACTCAGGTTTCTCTCTATTATTTCGTTTCTCAGTGCCAAACAAAAAAATTAGCGCTCCAAGGTGACACCTACTGGTACGAAGAGAAAAAGAAATCACACAGCACTACCACAGAAAACAGGAGTGACTTATCAACCATTCTGTGTGCGGCAAATGTTAATCCAGCCCTGGAGATTTCCGAACACACAGAGGAGCCCCCTACCAGTTCAGTTCGCAGGAATGAGCATGCAAGGACAGCCAGCATTTCTCCTTCAGCTCAGCAGCAGGCGGGCCGTGTAAATCCTCAATGAATGCAGACAGCCGGCACTCGGGTTGTCAAGAAAAAAATACTGCTTTTAAAAAAAAAACTTGCCTTTATTCCCAAAATGGGCAGTGGGAACCAGAAGAAAGGAGGTAAATGAAAAAGTTTGAAGTTAGTTTTTGTAAACCAACTGTGATTGTAGCAACTCAAATACAAGTGGGGTAGGCACCAAGTCCCGTTCACCCATCACCCCTGGGCTAGCTGACCGAGATTGTCTCCCGGTCCACCAATGCCTCGATTTTAAAACTCACGTATTCGTTCCTTTGACCATGAAGCAGTCCGTGCCCACATGCAACAAGACCTGGACAACATCCAGGCTTGGACTGATAAGTGGCAAGTAATATTTGTGCCACACAAGTGCCAGGCAATGACCATCTCCAACAAGAGAGAGTCTAACCACCTCCCCTTGACATTCAACGACATTAACATTGCCAAATCCCCCACCATCAACATCCTGTGGGTCACCATTGACCAGAAACTCAACTGGACCAGCCGCATAAATGACGTGGCTACAAGAGCAGGTCAGAGGCTGGGTATTATGCGGTGAGTGGCTCACCTCCGAACTCCCCAAAACCTTTCCACCATCTGCAAAGCACAAGTCATGAGTGTGTTGGAATATTTTCCACTTGCCTGGATCGATGCAGCTCCAACAACACTCAAGAAGCTCGACACCATCCAGGACAAAGCAGCCCGCTTGATTGGCACCCCATCCACCACCTTAAACATTTACTCCCTTCACCACCAGCGCACAGTGGCTGCAGTGTGTACCATCCACAGGATGCACTGCAGCAACTTGCCAAGGCTTCTTCGGCAGCAACTCCCAAACCTGCGACCTCTACCACCTAGAAGGACAAGAGCAGCAGGTGCTTGGGAAAAACACCACCTGCACGTTCCCCTCCAAGTCACACACCATCCCGACTTGGAAATATATCGTCGTTCCTTCATTATCACCAGGTAAAAATCCTGGAACTCCCTACCTAACAGCACTGTGGAGAACCTTCACCACACGGAATGCATCGGTTCAAGAAGGCGGCTCACCACCACTTCTCAAGGGAAACTAGAGATGGGCAATAAATGCCAGCCTCGCCAGCGACAGCCATATCCTGAGAATGAATTTTTTTTAATTGACAAGTTCCAGAAATGAATTTCAATGGAATCATAGAGACATTGTCCTCATCGTCACCTCACACAAAAAAATTGTGGGATTTATTGCTAAACATTAAAATGGCTGTTCTAGTGCAATGAGCTCATGGACTTCTTCGTCATTTAGATTGAGACCATTCATTCAGCTGCCTCTCCACATCCCTTCCTTCCCGTTGGTAGGGTGGTAAATAGCGAGGAGGATAGCCTCAGTCTGCAGGACGATATAGATGGGTTGGTCAGATGGGCGGAACAGTGGCAAATGGAATTTAACCCGGAAAAGTGCGAGGTGATGCACTTTGGAGGGACTAACAAGGCAAGGGAATACACAATGAATGGGAGGACCCTAGGCAAGACAGAGGGTCAGAGGGATCTTGGTGTGCAAGTTCACAGATCCCTGAAGGCGGTGGAACAGGTAGATAAGGTGGTAAAGAAGGCATATGGGATACTTGCCTTTATTAGCCGAGGCATAGAATATAAGAGCAAGGAGGTTATGATGGAGCTGTATAAAACACTGGTTAGGCCACAGCTGGAGTACTGTGTGCAGTTCTGGTCGCCACACTACAGGAAGGATGTGATCGCTTTGGAGAGGGTGCAGAGGAGATTCACCAGGATGTTACCAGGGCTGGAGCGCTTCAGCTATGAAGAGAGACTGGGAAGATTGGGTTTGTTTTCCTTGGAGCAGAGGAGGCTGAGGGGGGACATGATTGAGGTGTACAAAATTATGAGGGGCACAGATAGGATGGATACTAAGGAGCTTTTTCCCTTCGTTGAGGGTTCTATAACAAGGGGACATAGATTCAAGGTAAAAGGCGGGAGGTTTAGAGGGGATTTGAGGAAGAACTTTTTCACCCAGAGGGTGGTTGGAGTCTGGAACTCACTGCCTGAGAGGGTTGTGGAGGCAGGAACCCTCACAACATTCAAGAAGCATTTGGATGAGCACTTGAAATGCCATAGCATACAAGGCTACGGACCAAATGCTGGAATATGGGATTAGAGTAGACAGGGCTGATGGCCGGCGCGGACACGATGGGCCGAAGGGCCTCTATCCGTGCTGTATAACTCTATGACTCTATGACTCTATAAATCAAATAACCCCCAAGGTTCTCCACTGCAGTACCACTGAACTTGCATCTTTCTGCATCTGAACTATTATCTCCCCTCATGCTCTCTCTGAGCTCATCTTGTCCATGAGACCCCCATTCTGCTCTCGACCCTATTCCCACTAAACTGCTGACCACACACTTCCCTTCCTGGCCCCCATGCTACCCGACAGTGTAAACGGTTCCCTCTCCTCAGGTACTGTCCCCCTCCCTTTCAAATCTGCTATTATCACCATCTCCTCATAAAACCATCCTTGATGCCCCTATCCTTGCAAACTACCGCCCATCACCAACCTCCCATTCCTCTTCAAAGTCCTTGAACATGTTGTCACCTCCCAAATCTGTGCCAATCTTTCCAGCAACTCCATGTTTGAACCTCTCCAATCAGGTTTCAGCCCCTGCACGGCACTGAAACAGTGCAAATCAAAGTCACAAATGACATCGTATGTGACCTGTGACAATGGTAAACTATCCCTCCACATCCTTCTCAACCTGTCTGCAGCCTTTGACACTGTTGACCACACCATCTTCCTCCAACGCCTCTCCTCTCTTGTACACCTGACTGCCCTCGCCTGGTTCCACTCTTACCTATCCTGTCATAGCCAGAGAATCTCCTGCAATGGGTTCTCTTCCTGCATTTGCACCGTCACCTCTGGGGTCCCTCAAGGATGTATCCGTGGCCCCTTCCTATTTCTCATCTACATGCTGTCCCTCGGTGACATCATCCAAAAACACAATAGGTTCCACATGTACACTGACGACACCCCGCTGTACCTCACCACCACCTCTCTCAACCCCTCCTCAGCCTCTGTGTTAGCAGACTACTTGTCTGACATCCAGTACTGGATGAGCTGAAATTTCCTCCATTTGGAAGACTGAAGCGGTTGTCTTCAGCCCCTGCCACAAACTCCATTCACTAACCACCAATTCCCTGGCTACTGTCTCAGGCTAAACCAGACTGTTTGCAAACTCAACTTCCTATTTGACCTTGAGCTGAACTTCCGACCCCATACACTTTCCATCATCAAGACCGCCTATTTCCACCTCTGTAATGTCGCCAGTCTCTACCTGTTTCAGCCCATCTGCTGCTGAAACACTCCTCCATGCTTTTGTTACATCAAGATTCGACTATTCCAATGTTCTCCTGGCCAGACTCCCATCTTCCACCCTCCATAAACTTAAGTTCATCCAAATCTCTGTTGCCCGTATCTTAACTCGCACCAAGTCCTGTTCGCTGATCTACAATGGCTACCCGATTCACCAATGTCCCAGTTTTAAAATTCTTACCCTCATGTTCAAATTTCCAAGGTTTCGCACTATAACCCTCCAAAAACTCTATGTTCCTCCAACTGTGGCCTCTTGTTCATCCCCCACTTCCTTTGCCCCGGCATTGGTGGCCATGCCTTCAGCCATCTAGGCCCTAAGCTCTGGGATTCCCTCTCTAAACCTCTCTGACTCCCCACCTCACCACCCTCCTTTAAGACATTCCTTAAAACCTATCTCTTTGACCAAACTTTTGGTCACCTGTCCTAATGTCTCACTTTTTGGTTCAGTGTCAAATTTTGTTTGATAATGCTCCTGTGAAGCACCTTGGAACTTTTACTACATTAAAGGCAGTATATAATTGCAAGTTGTTGTTGTATTTGGTGATTTTTGCAGTGCTATTGATTACATTTTATGCAGATTTAGCATTACCATAAGACCATAAGAGATAGGAGAAAGAGTAGGCCATTTGGCCCCACGAGCCTGCTCCGCCATTTAATGCGATCATGGCTGATCTGATTTTTACCTCAACTCCACTTTCCCGCCCTTTCCCCATATCCTTTGACTCCCTTGCTGATCAAAAATTTGTCTAACTCAGCCTTGAATGTATTCAATGACTCAGCCTCCACAGCTATTTGGGGTAAAGAATTCCAAAGATTCGCCACCCTCTGGGAGAAGAAATTCCTCCTCATTTCCGTCTTAAATGGTGGACCCCTTATTCGGAGACTATGCCCCCTAGTTTTAGATTCCCCCATGAGGGGTAACATCCTCTCAGCATCTACCCCATCGAGTCCCCTCAGAGTCTTTATTGTTTCAATAAGATCTCCTCTCATTCTTCTAAACTCCAATAAATATAGACCCACCCTGTTCAATCTTTCTTCATAAACATAATTTAATAGGACAAAGTCAGCATGGCTTTACGAAGGGGAAGTCATGTCTGACAAATTTGCTTGAGTTCTTTGAGGACATAACGTACAGGGTGGATAAAGGGGAACCAGTGGACGTAGTGTATTTAGACTTCCAGAAGGCATTCGACAAGGTGCCACATAAAAGATTATTGCTCAAGATAAAGAATCACTGGATTGGGGGTAATATTCTGGCATGGGTGGAGGATTCGTTATCTAACAGGAAGCAGAGAGTTGGGATAAATAGTTCATTCTCGGACTGGCAACCAGTAGCCAGTGGTGTTCCGCAGGGGTCGGTGCTGGGTCCCCAACTCTTTACAATCTATATTAACGATTTGGAGGAGGGGACCGAGTGTAACATATCAAAGTTTGCAGATGATACAAAGATGGGAGGGAAAGTAGAGAGTGAGGAGGACATAAAAAACCTACAAGGCGATATAGACAGGCTGGGTGAGTGGGTGGAGATTTGGCAGATGCAATACAATATTGGAAAATGTGAGGTTATGCACTTTGGCAGGAAAAATCAGAGAGCAAGTTATTATCTTAATGGCAAGAAACTGGAAAGTACAGCAGTACAAAGGGATCTGGGGGTCCTAATGAAGAAAATCAAAAAGTTAGTATGCAGGTGCAGCAGGTGATCAAGAAGGCCAATGGAATGTTGGCTTTTATTGCTAGGGGGATAGAATATAAAAACAGGCAGGTATTGCTGCAGTTATATAAGGTATTGGTGAGACCGCACCTGGAATACTGCATACAGTTTTGGTGTCCATAATTAAGAAAAGACATACTTGCTATTGAGGCAGTACAAAGAAGGTTCACTCGGTTAATCCCGGGGATGAAGGGGCAGACATATGAGGAGAGGTTGAGTAGATTGGGACTCTACTCATTGGAGTTCAGAAGAACGAGAGGCGATCTTATTGAAACATATAAGATTGTGAAGGGGCTTGATCGGGTGGATGCAGTAAGGATGTTCCCAAGGATGGGTGAAACTAGAACTAGGGGGCATAATCTTAGAATAAGGGGCCGCGCTTTCAAAACTGAGATGAGGAGAAACTTCTTCACTCAGAGGGTAGTAGGTCTGTGGAATTTGCTGCCCCAGGAAGCTGTGGAAGCTACATCATTAAATAAATTTAAAACAGAAATAGACAGTTTCCTAGAAGTAAAGGGAATTAGGGGTTACGGGGAGCGGGCAGGAAATTGGACATGAATTTAGATTTGAGGTTAGGATCAGATCAGCCATGATCTTGTTGAATGGCGGAGCAGGCTCGAGGGGCCGATTGGCCTACTCCTGCTCCTATTTCTTATGTTCTTATGTTCTTATGTAAGAGAACCCTTCCATATCCGGAATCAACCTAGTGAACCTTCTCTGAACTGCCTCCAATGCAAGTATGTCCTTCCTTAAATAAGGGCACCAGAACTGTATGCAGTACTCCAGATGTGGTCTCACCAGCACCCTGTACAGTTGTAGCATGACTTCCCTGCTTTTATACTCCATCCCCCTAGAAATAAAGGCCAATATTCCGTTTGCCTTCCGGATTACCTGCTGCACCTGTTTGTTGAATTTTTGTGTTTCATGTACAAGGACATCCAGATCCCTCTGTACCGCAGCATTTAGTAATATTTCTCCATTCAAATAATATTTTGCTTTTTTATTTTTCCTCCCAAAGTGGATGACTTCACATTTTCCCACATCATATTCCATCTGCCAAATGTTTGCCCATTCGCTTAACCTGTCAATATCCCTTTGCAGACACTTTGTGTCCTCATCTGCGGCACCCCACTAGTTACAGATTGCCATTTTGAAAATGACCCTTTTATCCCGACTCTTTGTTTTCTGTTAGTTAGCCAATCCTCTATCCATGCCAGTACATTACCCCCAACACCATGAGCTCTTATCTTTTGCAGTAATCTTTTATGTGGCACCTTATCGAATGCCTTTTGGAAATCCAAATATACTCCATCCATTGGTTCCCCTTTATCCACCCTGCTCGTTACTTCCTCAAAGAACTCTCATAAATTTGTCAGACATGATTTCCACTTCATAAAACCATGTTGACTCTCCTTGATTGTATTATGAGTCTCCAAATGTCCTGCTACTACTTCCTTAATAATGGATTCTAGCATTTTCCCAATGACAGATGTTAGGCTAACTGGTCTATAGTTACCTGCTTTCTGTCTCACTCCCTTCTTGAATAGGGGTGTTACGTTTGTGGTTTTCCAATCCGCTGGGACCTTTCCAGAATCTAGTGAATTCTGGAAGATTACAACCAATGCATCCACTATCTCTGTCGCCATTTCCTTTAAGACCCTCAGATGCAAGCCATCAGTTCCAGGGGACTTGTCAGCCTTTAGACCCATTAGTTTACCTAGTATTTTTTCTCTAGTGATAGTGATTGTTTTTAGTTCCTCCTTCCCCTTTGCCCCTTGATATTCTACTATTATTGGTATGTTATTAGTGTCTTACTGTGAAGACAGATACAAAATATCTGCTCAATTCCTCTGCTGTTTCCTTGTTTTCCATTATTATTTCCCCAGTCTCATCCTCTAAGGGACCAATGTTTACTTTAGCTACCCTCTTCCTTTTTATATACTTGTAGAAGCTTTTACTGTCAGTTTTTATATTTCTTGCTAGTTTACTCTCATCATTTATTTTCTCCCTCTTTATTATTCTTTTAGTCATCCTTTGCTGCTTTTTAAAGTTTTCCCAATCTTCGGGCTTGCCAGTAATCTTTGCCATGTTGTATGCTTTTTCTTTTAACCTGATACCATCCTTGACTTCCTTAGTTGGCCATGGTTGGTTCACCCTTTTTGTGGAGTCTTTTTTCCTCACAGGGATATATTTTTGTTGCGAGTCATAAAATATCTTTTTAAATGTTTGCCACTGCTGATCCACCATCATACCATCTAATCTGTTTACCCAGTCCACTTTAGCCAATTCCGCCCTCATTCCTTTATAATTGCCCTTATTTAAGTTTAATACAGTAGTTTCAGACCCAAGATCCTTGCCTTCAAACTGGATGTGAAATTCTATCATGTTATGATCACTGCTTCCCAAGGGATCCTTTACTTTGAGATCATTAATTAATCCTGTTTCATTACCCATTACCAGATCCAAAATGGCCTGTACCCTGGTTGGTTCCCCGACATATTGGTCTAAGAAACAGTCCCTAATACACTCTATCAACTCCTCCTCAGGGCTATCTTTGCCAATTTGACTTGTCCAATGCATGTGAAAGTTAAAATCGCCCATGATTATTGCATTATCTTTTTTACAAGCCCCCCTTATTTCCTGATTTATATTTTGCCCTACAGTGTAGCTACTGTTAGGGGGCCTATATACTACTCCCACCAGTGATTTCTTTCCCTTGCTATTTCTTACCTCCACCCAAATTGATTCGACATCTTGATCTTCTGAGCCAAGATCATTTCTCACTATTATACCAATTTCATCCTTTATTAACAGAGCTACCCCACCACCTGTACCTTTTTTCCTATCCTTCTGAAGTGTTAAATAACCCTGAATATTTAGCTCTCAACCTTGGTCACCTTGCAACCACGTCTCTGTAATGGTCACGAGATCATACACATTTGTTTCTATTTGTGCCGTCAATTCATCTATCTTATTACGAATGCTGCGCCCATTCAGATAAAGAACCTTTAATTTTGTCTTTTTACCATTCTTTCCTGCCCCGGCCCCATTTGCTAATGCACTCTTATGTTTGTAGGCTCTGTCCCTTCCTGACACACTCTGTTTATCATTACCCCCATCACTTTCCTGTACTACTTCCTTGTCTTTTCTCTTTATCAATCTAAACTTCGCCCCACCTAAGCCCTCCCTCCCTCTATTTAGTTTAAAGCCTTCTCTACCGCCCTAGTTATTCGGTTTGCCAGCACACTGGTCCCAGCATGGTTCAGGTGAAGCCCGTCCCAACGGAACAGCTCCCTCTTTCCCCAGTACTGGTGCCAGTGCCCCATGAATCGAAACCCACTTCTCCCACACCAATCTTTGAGCCACACATTCATCTCTCTGATCTGATTTACCCTTTGCCAATTTGCTCGTGGCTCAGGTAATAATGCAGAGATTATCACCTTTGTGGTTCTGCTTTTTAATTTAGTCCCTAGCTGCTAAAACTCCCTCAGCAGAACCTCTTAGTACCACCCATGTCGTTGGTACCGACGTGGACCACGACAACTGACAACTACACCAGCTTATTCGTGCAGGTGCTGTTGGGCACAATAGCATATATTTGATTGGCAAACCCCCTTCTGTGTTTGGTTTGCGTTTACACATCAACGGTTGACCTGGTCACATCGATAATAATCGCAATTAACAGAGTTTTGGTGGGAGGCCATAGGATAGTAAATTCTTTGGAGACATGGTGGCAGATCCCATTGAAGGATTGGAGATGTCCAAGGTGATCACAGATGATGCAACAAAGTGTTCAAGGGCAGAGTCATGGGGGTGCATAACACAACAAGTTCATCAGTGGAATGGCCATGCTGAGAACCACATTGATAATTTGGTCGGAATTTTAAAAGATTATGGATATTTTCAGAATTATCAGTAGCTTCCGTAACTTTAGGATGTACTGATGTCAACACAGAGCACTGATAAGCTTCCTGCTGCAAGTTCATTGCTCTACCTACTAAGGAATTATCTTGTAGGGATATCTAGAGCTGACTGGGAAGTCTCCCAGCCCCCTGTGACTGGTCTGGCCTGCCAGATTCCATCAATGTACTAGGTGAGGAACAGTGCCGGGCTCAGCTATCTGATGACAAAATCTGCCAGAGAGGATCAACTTGGCTCTAAACTCCCATTATCAGGTGTGCAATCTTGAACCCAACTTGACCTTTAACAGATCCCATTTACATTCCCCACAAAGGGGATAGCCACTACTTGCTCACTGGACAGGTGTGAGCTTGAGTCCTCGCTGGACAACGGCAGGCACCAGAAACTCCTTCTAATCCACATGGTGAACATAGTAAGGTGAGCGAGTGCACTGGCAATATCCTGTTAACCACAGCATGGGCACACACCATTCCCTGTTGAAAACTGACTACACTATTTGGAGGTATATATCAGCAGCAACTAATTGCCTCTCTTGGTTGGGGTGGAGTTTGGCCAGGACATATTAAGATGCGTTAAACAAATATTTTGTATCTGTCTTCACAGTAGAAGACACAATAAGCATTCCAAAAATATTAGGGAACCAAGGGGTAAATACATAGAAACATAGAAAATAGGAGCAGGAGTAGGCCATTCGGCCCTTCGAGCCTGCTCCACCATTCAATATGATCATGGCTGATCC
This sequence comes from Heptranchias perlo, assembly GCF_035084215.1. NCBI lineage: Eukaryota > Metazoa > Chordata > Chondrichthyes > Hexanchiformes > Hexanchidae > Heptranchias > Heptranchias perlo. The sequence continues at coordinate 69,245,546 of NC_090338.1, read as the reverse complement.
TCTATCTCATTACCGTATTCCTGCTCTCTCCCCATACCCCTTGATGCCTTTTGTGTCTAGAAATCTATCTATCTCCTTCTTAAATATATTCAGTGACTTGGCCTCCACAGCCTTCTGTGGTAGAGAATTCCACAGGTTCACCACCCTCTGAATGAAGAAATTTCTCCTCATTTCAGTCCTAAATGTCCTACCCCGTACCCTGAGACTGTGTTCCCTCATTCTGGACCCCCCAGCCAGGGGAAACATCCTCCCTGCATCCGGTCTGTCTCGCCCTGTCAGAATTTTATATGTTTCAATGAGATCCCCTCTCATTCTTCTAAACTCGAGTGAACACAGGCCGAGTTGACCCAAATCTCACCTCATACGACAGCCCTGCCATCCCAGGAATCAGTCTGGTAAACCTTCGCTGCACTCCCTCTATGGCAAGAATATCCTTTCTTAGGTAAGGAGACCAAAACTGCACACAACACTCCAGGTGTGGTCTCACCAAGGCCCTGTATAACTGCAGTAAGACATCCTTGCTCCTGTACTCAAATCCTCTTGCAATGAAGGCCAACATACCATTTGCCTTCCTAACTGCTTGCTGTACCTGCATGTTTGCTTTCAGTGACTGGTGTACAAGGACACCCAGGTCCCTTTGTACATCAACATTTCCCAATCTATCACCATTTAAATAATACTCTGCCTTTCTGTTTTTCCTTCCGAAGTGGATAACTTCACATTTATCTACATTATACTGCATCAGCCATGTATATGCCCACTCACTCAACTTGTCTAAATCGCCTTGAAGCCTCCTTGCATCCTCCTCACAACTCACAATCCCACCTAGTTTTGTGTCGTCAGCAAACTTGGAAATATTACATTTGGTTCCCTCATCCAAATCATTGATATATATTGTGAATAGCTGGGGCCCAAGCACTGATCCCTTCGGTGCCCCACTAGTCACCGCCTGCCTTCCCGATAAAGACCCATTTATTCCTACTCTCTGTTTCCTGTCTGTTAACCAATTTTCAATCCATGCCAGTATATTACCCCAATCCCATGTGCTTTAATTTTGCACACTAACCTCTTATGTGGGATTTTATCAAAGGCCTTCTGAAAATCCAAATAAACCACATCTACTGGTTCTCCCTTATCTATTCTACCAGTTACATCCTCAAAAAACTCCAATAGGTTTGTCAAACATGATTTCCCTTTCATAAATCCATGTTGACTTTGTCTAATCCCACTGATATTTTCTAAGTGTCCTGTTATCACATCCTTTATAATAGACTCTAGCATTTTCTCCACTACTGATGTTAGGCTAACTGGTCTGCATTTCCCTGTTTTCTCTCTCCCTCCTTTTTTAAATAGTGGGGTTACATTTGCCACCCTCCAATCTGCAGGAACTGTTCCATAATTTATAGAATTTTGGAAGGTGACAACTAATGCATCCACTATTTCCATGGCTACCTCTTTTAGTACTCTGGGATGCAGATTATCAGGTCCTGGGGATATAATGGCTTTCAGTCCTGTTAATTTCTCCAGCACTATTTTTTTTACAAATACTAATTTCCTTTAATTCCTCCTTCTCACCCTTGGTTCCCTAGCATTTAGAGTCATAGAGTCATAGAGTTATACAGCACGGATAGAGGCCCTTCGGCCCATCGTGTCCGCGCCGGCCATCAGCCCTGTCTACTCTAATCCCATATTCCAGCATTTGGTCCGTAGCCTTGTATGCTATGGCATTTCAAGTGCTCATCCAAATTCTTCTTGAATGTTGTGAGGGTTCCTGCCTCCACAACCCTTTCAGGCAGTGAGTTCCAGACTCCAACCACCCTCTGGGTGAAAAAGTTCTTTCTCAAATCCCCTCTAAACCTCCCGCCTTTTCCCTTGAATCTATGTCCCCTTGTTATAGTACCCTCAACGAAGGGAAAAAGCTCCTTAGTATCCATCCTATCTGTGCCCCTCATAATTTTGTACACCTCAATCATGTCCCCCCTCAGCCTCCTCTGCTCCAAGGAAAACAAACCCAATCTTCCCAGTCTCTCTTCATAGCTGAAGCGCTCCAGCCCTGGTAACATCCTGGTGAATCTCCTCTGCACCCTCTCCAAAGCGATCACATCCTTCCTGTAGTGTGGCGACCAGAACTGCACACAGTACTCCAGCTGTGGCCTAACCAGTGTTTTATACAGCTCCATCATAACCTCCTTGCTCTTATATTCTATGCCTCGGCTAATAAAGGCAAGTATCCCATATGCCTTCTTTACCACCTTATCTACCTGTTCCGCCGCCTTCAGGGATCTGTGAACTTGCACACCAAGATCCCTCTGACCCTCTGTCTTGCCTAGGGTCCTCCCATTCATTGTGTATTCCCTTGCCTTGTTAGTCCCTCCAAAGTGCATCACCTCGCACTTTTCCGGGTTAAATTCCATTTGCCACTGTTCCGCCCATCTGACCAACCCATCTATATCGTCCTGCAGACTGAGGCTATCCTCCTCGCTATTTACCACCCTACCAATTTTTGTATCATCAGCGAACTTACTGATCATACCTTTTACATTCATATCCAAGTCATTAATGTAGGGAAGTTATTTGTGTCCTCTTCTGTGAAGACAGAACCAAAGTATTTGTTTAATTGTTCTGCCATTTCCTTGTTCCCCATTATAAATTCTCCCGTTTCTGACTCTAAGGGACCTACATTTGTCTTCACTAATCTTTTTCTTTTTACATACTTGTAGAAGCTTTTACAGTCCACTTTTATGTTCCTTGCAAGTTTACTCTCATACTCCATTTTTCCCCTCTTAATCAATCTCTTGGTCCTTTTTTGCTGAATTCTAAACTGCTCCCAATCCTCAGGCTTGCTACTTTTTCTGGCAACTCTATATGACTCTTCTTTGGATATAATGCTATCCTTAATTTCTTTTGTTAGCCATGGTTGGACCGCTTTTCCTTTTGTGTTTTTACGCCAGAAAGGAATGTATAATTGTTGCAATTCATGCATTCGTTCCTTAAAAATTAGCCATTGCCTATCCACCATCATGCCTTTTAATGAAGCTTCCCAATCTATCATAGCCAACTCACTCCCCATCCCTTCGTAGTTTCCTTTGTTTAGATTTAGGACCCTAGTTTCGGATTGGACTACTTCACTTTCTATCTTAATGAAGAATTCTATCATGTTTTGGTCACTCTTCCCTAAAGGACCCCACACAACAAGATTATTAATTAACCCTTTTCATTGCACAATACCCAATACCCAAATGAGAGTGAGGAACTTAAAACAATATCACTAGAGAAAAAGTACTGGACAAACTAATGGGGCTAAAAGCCAACTAATCCCCTAGACTTGATGGCCTACATCCTGGGGTTCTAAAAGAGGTGGCTACAGAGATAGTGGATGCATTGATTATGATCTTCCAAAATTCTCTAGATTCCAGAACAGTCCCAGTGGACTGGAAGGTAGTACATGTTACCCCGCTATTCAAGAAGGGAGGGAGAGAGAAAACAGGGAACTACAGGCCAGTTAGCCTGACATCAGTCGTCAGGAAAATACTGGAATCCATTATTAAGGAAGTGGTAACAGGGTACTTAGAAAATCATAATATGATTAGACAGAGTCAACATGTTTTTATGAAAAGGAAATCGTGTTTGAGAAATTTATTAGAGTTTTTTGAGGATGTAACCAGCAGGGTAGATAAAAAGGAACCAGTGGATGTAGTATATTTGGATTTTCAAAAGGCATTCGATTAGGTGCCACATAAAAGGTTGTTACACAAGGTAAGAGCTCATGGGGTTGGGGGTAATATATTCACATGGATAGAGGATTGGCTAAAGGACAGAAAACAGAGAATAGGGATAAACGAGTCATTCTCAGGTTGGCAGTCTGTAACTAGTGGGGTGCCGCAAGGATCAGTGCTTGGGCCTCAGCTATTTACAATCTATATGAATGACTTGGATGAAGGGACCGAGTGTAATGTATCCAAGTTTGCTGATGATACAAAGCTAGGTGGCAAAGCAAGCTGTGAGGAGGACACAAAGAGTCTGTAAAGGGATATAGACAGGTTAAGTGAGTGGGCAAGAAGGCGGCAGATGGAGTATAATGTGAGGAAATGTAAGCTTATTCACTTTGGTAGGAAGAATAGAAAAAGAGAATATTGTTTGAATGGTGAGAAACTATTAAATGTTGGCGTTCAGAGAGACTTGGGTGTCCTCGTACAAGAAACACAAAATGTTAGTATGCAGGTACAGCAGGCAATTTGGAAAGCAAATGGCATGTTGGCCTTTATTGCAAGGGGGTTGGAGTACAAGAGTAAGGAAGTCTTACTACAGTTGTATAGGGCTTTAGTGAGACCTCACCTGGAGTACTGCCTACAGTTTTGGTCTCCTTAACTAAGGAAAGACATACTTGCCTTAGAGGCAGTGCAACGAAGGTTCACTAGATTAATTCCTGGGATGAAAGGGTTGTTCTATGAAGAGAGGTTGAGTAGAATGGGCCTATACTCTCTGGAGTTTAGAAGAATGAGAGGTGATCTCATTGAAGCATATAAGATTATGAGGGGGCTTGATAGGGTAGATGCTGAGAGGTTGTTTCCCCTGGCGAGAGAGTCTAGAACTAGGGGCATAGTCTCAGGATAAGGTATCGGCCATTCAAGACTGAGATGAGGAGGAATTTCTTCACGCACAGGTTTGTGAATCTTTGGAATTCTCTACCCCAGAGGGCTATGGATGTTGAGTCATTGAATATATTCAAGGCTGAGATAGGTAGATTTTTGGGCTCTAGGGGAATCAAGGGATATGAGGATTGGGCGGGAAAGTGCAGTTGAGGTCGAAGATCAGCCATGATCTTATTGAATGGTGGAGCAGGCTCAAGGGGCCTTATGGCCTACTCCTGCTCTTATTTCTTATGTTCTTACGTCCCGCAGCCAGCAATGAGATGAATGGCCAATCACTCCGCCATTGATGGTTTTGGTTGGGAGGAATGTCAAAGGGTCAGAGATGTGCAAGGTAATCGCCCACTCCAGGGCTTGAAGACATAATTTAGCTGACACTTCAGTGCAGTTCTGAGGGAGTGCTGTATTGTTGGAGATGGAACATTAAACTATGGTCCCATCTACCTGTTCTGGTGATCCCGGTGGACGCTAAAAATCTCATGGTATTGTTTGAAGAAGAGCAGCGAGTTCTCCCAGTGTCCTGGCCAAGCTCCTTCCCAACCAACACCACCAAAGATAGATTAACTGGTTATTCATCTCATTGCTGTCTGTGTGACCTTCATGTGTCCAAAATGGCTGCTATAATTACCCACATAACTACAGTAGTTGCACAATTGCATTGATTTTTATGTGAAACATGGTGAAGAGGACTCCAAGTTTGAGCCACTGCTAGGGTCGCAGAGCCCCTCAGGTAAGTGTTGTCAGGGATTGGGGATCGGGATGGGGGCCTGGGATGGGGGCCTGGATCTGGGCTCAGGATGGGGGGGAGGTTGGAAGCGGCGGTGATGTGGGGGTGGGGGGGGGGGTGTCAGAAGTGCCGATCGGCTCCTTTAATGTGGGATTGCAAGGAGCACTTCTGCTCCTCCTAGCTCCACATTCAGGTAAGTTCTTTGTTGCAGGTGACCTCTAGGGCTGGTTTCCCATGCTGGCACCAGCTGCCGCAGGGCAAACCAATCTTGGAGAGGGGAGCCCAAACAGGTGATAGGTCCCTTTATTTGCAAATGCTTCAGGTGAAGGTAAAGGGCGCCTCTTGTTTGTCCTCATCTGAGCGGGAAAGCGGAGTTGAGGTCGAAGATCAGTCATGATCTTATTGAATGGCAGAGCAGACTCAAGGGACCGTATGGCCTACTCCTGCTCCTATTTCTTATGTTACCCAATATGCCGGGTAAACTATCCAGGAGCAATGCCACGAGAGATCTGCTAGCAGTTATTACATACAGGCTAAAACTCTTTCATCAACATTCTCTAACTTACTGTAATTTATATTGTAGAAATAATTAAAATAAAAAAAAAACCATGCTGAAACAAACAAGATCAGAGCATGTTGGAAATGCAGAACAGCGTTTGAAAGAGAAAATAAGTTAATGTTTGGGCTGGGATCTTCCATTGGTTGTGCTAATGACTCTGTGATGCAGCTCCAACATTTTCTGTTTCCAATTGTAGAAACAGAGGAGCTTTCATTGAGTGCAGGGCCCTCCTTCTCAACCTTGCTTCCTTCAGCTTTTGATGTGAATCGAATGTTATAAGTTAACTGCAGCTAGCTATCCAGGATCTATGCACATCCTACTGTAAGATACTGTAAATTCAGTGGTATGAGCTTAGCTTGAACACTCCATTTCAATGCAAGACGATTGCAAAGGCTTTTAACCCACAGAATGTTTACGGAAAAGAAAATGTGCTTGAATTAAAGTATTCATTTGGCACGTGGTGGTGTTTACCATCTGGGAACAGAACCCTACTGTTGAGACACTAGAGAGGTAAAACTTGGAACATTTCTAAATAAACAATGTACCCAAGGACATTCCATTTGTCCCAAAAATGTCAGGGCTGTCTCTTGTTAAACAGTATTTGGTTAGTAAAAAATGTTGAGTCAAAATTTCAAAATTCTTCCTGCACTTAAAAGGTATAAAAGATGGTGTGTGTTTTGTGTGTACATTTAGAAGGTTGCATTTAAGGTAGGCAGGCTCTGTATGTTATCAAAGCATGAATAATTGGCAACATTTAAAAACAGTTAAATCAAAACATCCGGATTCCTCAGTAAACTGGTCTAGGTCTGAATTTGATAGATTTTTGGAAATAACATATAAATATTTTGATTCTACGAGTCGTCACCTGGTGGTGTGTGATTTGTCCAGCAGCAGGTCTGGTTTTCAAGTCCTCGAGTATTTAATGCCTGGGTTGGGCTGTCCTTGATGTCAGTAGTTATGCGAGTTGCTTTTACCATGTCGCTGCCCTTGGACGTGGTCCTGTTGCTATCTGCTGTGCTGGTTGCCAATGCAGCTCCTCTAACTTGTTATTCGAGAATACTGGGCATGAGAAAAGAAATCAATAACAGCATTAAAAACCTGCAGAGAGAACAATTCACAGTGAGTATCTTGTCTGCATTATTTGGGGAAGGATGGGGTGGGGGGGTTCTTTTTAAAAAAAAACATTAAACTAACCTTATTTTGTCTTTTTCCCCAACCCCCTCAAGAAACATTGTGTCGCTAAGCTGCCCAACCTGCACATAGATGTCCATGTGAGTCAAGCATTAATTTCCCTCCTATTGATAGGATACATCACCGTAGATAATATATTTCGTTTGGAACAGTTATAGGTTCAGGGTTGAAGTGACATTGTACCATACTGGTGATGTATGAGCTAAATGCTTGTATGAAATGTCTTTGCTATTTTAATGAAGGGTGCTAACTCATTTAAAATAGACAGGTTAAGGGTTCCATTCAAATTTTTGATGCAGGATTTTCAAATCAAAACATTAACATGTTCATCAATATTGTACAGCACCATTGCACCCTTTTTATTACTTGCACTGTACGTAAAATGAACTTTTAACGGTGCAGTGAAATCCTTTTAAAAACGATGTTCCGTGAGATGGGATTGCTGCTGTGACTGATGTTTTCATTGCCCTGATTCTCCTTGTTTTTTCATGACCAGATCATAATTATGGAAGATAATTATCGAAGCTCTATAGAAGGGGGAGAGGTTTCATATTCCCAACAAATCACCGCAGAAACCTATTCTGTTTTATCATCTTCCCCAGATGACTAAAAGTCTCGACTCTAACAAGTACAGACTCCACGCAAATCAAATTCACATTGATTTAACCTTTCAATGAGCTCTCACTAGCAGTCTGATGAGTTCTTGGTAGTCAGGTTTGTACTAAGCCCTGATAATGTAGGATCCTAAAGCTGCATGGGTTATAACTTTTTTTTATCATTTGTTATTGTTGAAATAATAAATGGCCACCAAAAGGAGTAGCTCCAGAAAATGAGTTAAAAAAGTCAATTAGGGGATATGTGTGAGGTCAGGGGTTATTATGGGGTGAGCCTCAGTTTTTATGTAAAGGATATTCAAAGAAATGGACATCGGGGCATATTATGGAGCAGATTTCAGGTTTTAAAATGAATACTTATTTTCAATAATATTATGGAAATTGTGTGTTTTACATATTAGCATTAAACAGGTAAAGCACACTGTTTAAATTACTGATTCCGTTAATTTTAGATGCATCATGAAAGTCAGTCACTATAAGGATACAAAGGTTTGATCATTGCAGCTTGTATGTGTGCTATTGGATGAGTTGTGTGAGGGCCACTCTTTTTTATAGAGTAATTGTTTGTAAGTGTTGCAGTTGACATTTACAGTAAATGTACGGATTCACAGAACTCCTGCGTGATGTCTAAAATGCGGAATTACCTGCACGCAGTGGAGAAGGTGCCTGATCGACGCTGCCAGGATGCTCTGCAGCCAACAGTACAGTCAGTCAGACGCTTGTACATCATCATGGCTACGGCATGTCAGGCGGTATGTAACGATGAACTAAGATTCTCATTGTATTCTTTCTCAATATGCTAACTTAAAACCTAAAGTGGACAATCTTTCCAGATATTTTTAGACGCGTGTCACCTTTGTCGTGTTTGTATATTTTTGAAATTTATTGCATTTTATCGGCCAAACTTTTGACCTTCACAGCCAGCTGCTTACGGGGACTTGAACCTGTGTCAGCTGTTCATCACTCAGCTGGTTGGGTTTGATAGACCTCCATAGAGACTTTAACCCATTGCCGTTGCTCATCACTCAGCTGGCTGGGTTTGGTAGACGCTCGTAGTGACTTGAACCTGTTTCCATAGTTCATATAGCTAATTGACAATTATGGCAAGTGATTGCTTATTGCAAATGATTGGTTATTGCCCAAATTAATTTAGAAGCTGGCACTTTCACTCCCTCCCAGTACATTGTAGGTAAAGTTTTATTATGTCGGCAGTAAGTCACACTACATATAGCAAGTGTAGAAACTTGCAGCAAAAGGTAAAGTCAGCGTTCCAAGTGGCCAACTGTGTTCCAAAGGAGCATGAATCGGACATGGGGTTGCAACAGTATAGTGCTAATTCTCTGACCTCACTCCCTTCAAGTTAGGCCACCTGCTGGGATCACTGGAGCGCTGAATTTATCCTCAAATCACTTGTTCTATTGATAATAGCGTTCTTATGTACATATGGTGACTTGAACCCGAGTCAACAGTAACAGATAGCCCTTATCACTATACAACTGGAACGGTTAAGGAACTGACTATTTAGAACAATATTATCTTTAATCCTTGCAGAATGGACCCCCACCCTTTTTTGACCCTTGTTAAATGAACATATCGCAGCCTTTTCTGGACAGCAGTATTATTTGACACGTCGACATTTTTATTTCTTTTTCAGGAACTTGTCTTCTTGAAGAACAACTGCAGTGCATTACAGAGAAAAGCAAGCTCGACAACTTGAAGTGTCAAATAATGAAACGCCACCTTTTTTCAAAACACGTTCATGTATTTACTTTGGCTGTGTGATGAATTATATAAAGTTAAAAGTATTTTCACAATGCAAGCATGTTTAACATTATATTGCTTCCAGAGGCAGTAGATGGCAAATGCGATGTTCTATTATATTAGATGATTAAAGGGATCCTACTCTTATACTGCGAAATAGAGTCAATTTGTCCTGAGGGTAAGTTAGATCTTCAAACAAATCCTACTTTTCTTTCTCCCCTGATGTCTAGTTTTGGAATACTAAGTCGGAAGTTCCAGTTTTGATCGCTGGGCTGTGCTGAGTTAACTGATCGCAGCTGCGAGAGAAGTTAAGGCAAGCTGGAATTGGCCTCAGTGCCCTGCGCTGGGGGGGCGGGGGGGCGAATAATCAGCAAGCGTTCCTGCTCCTGACCACTCGTCAGTGCGTCTGCTGGAAAGCCTGTCTGTGTTGAGGCTAGGGTGAGGCAGGGGGAGGAACAGGATCAGGCTCCACTCTGATGCCCCTCCAGTCAAATAACCTGCTGACACTTGAAGAGGGGCAACTTGGGCAAGAAACTAGAGAGCAGCTCGTACCTACAGCAGAAACGTCACCGGCTTCAGGAGGGGAGGGGAGAAAAAAAATCAAAAAAGGAGAGAAAAGTTATTTTTAAATGAATGGAAGGAAAATCAGGCGGCCAGTCCTTCCCGCCCATTTATCCTTCCTGCGATCCGCCCGGGCGATAATTCACAACCAGGCGGTACTGACAAGAATCTACACCGAGATGCTGGAAACAAACAACAGCTGCGTCAGCATCGGAGGAGAAGAAAGGCTAACGGCTTAGCAAAGTCATTTGTTTTTAACTTAAGACAGAGAAAACTATATTCCAACTATCTGTGTGAGGTAGAATGTGAATAAGTACAGCAATGATTTAAAGCAAAACAATTTAAATCTTTGGATCTATTTCTATTGTACTATAACATGTTTCTGATAATTTGATATTTAATGTGCTCCTGCCATTCTTGTGGCTTGTATCAAACAAACTAGATAGTTACAATTCTAATCTATGCCAATGTATTGTTTGTAAGGATTGGACAGAATCGGGAAACCCATTTAATATTTTTATTGTTTTGCATGTGATATTTCCTTATCTTTTGCCGAAGGTTATTTACCTTTAAGTGAGACTTTAGAACAGTGTAACAATAAAAATATGTATAGACTACACTGGCTCTGATCATAGTCATGATGTGGAGATGCCGGTGATGGACTGGGGTTGACAATTGTAAACAATTTTACAACACCAAGTTATAGTCCAGCAATTTTATTTTAAATTCACAAGCTTTCGGAGGCTTCCTCCTTCCTCAGGTGAACGATATCGAAAATCGTTCACCTGAGGAAGGAGGAAGCCTCCGAAAGCTTCTGATCATAGTATCATAGTAGGTACACCGCAGGAGGAGGCCATTTGGCCCATCGTGCTTGTGCCGGTTCTTTGAAAGAGCTAGGCAATTAGTCCCATTCCACAGTTCTTTCTCCATATCCCTGTAATTGTTTTCCCTACAAGTATTTATCGAATTTCCTTTTGAAAGTTAGTATTGAATCTGCTTCCACTACTGTTCCAGGCAGTGCATTCCAGATCATTACACTTTATTGCGTAAAAAAATGTTCCCTCATGTCATCACTGGTTCTTTTGCCAATCACCTTAAATCTGTGTCCTCTGGTTACTGACCCTCCTGCCACTGAAAACAGTTTCTCCTTATCTACTCTATCAAAACCGTTCATGATCTTAAACACCTCTATCAAATCTCCCCTTAATCTTCTCTGTTCTAAAAAGACCAACCCCAGTTTCTCCAGTCTCCCCACATAACTGAAGTCCCTCGTCCCTGGTAAATTTAGTAAATCTCATCCCTGGTACCATGCTAGTAAATCTCTTCTACACCGTCTCTAAGGCCTTCACATCCTTCTTAAAGTGAGGTGCCCAGAATTTTTTTTTAATTCATTCATGGAACATGGGCATCACTGGCAAGGCCAGCATTTATTGCCCATCCCTAATTGCCCTGGAGAAGGTGGTGATGAAACGCTTTCTTGAACCACTGCAGTCCGTGAGGTGAAGGTACTCCAGCTTGAACACAATACTCCAGCTGAGGCCTAACCAGTGTTTTATAAAGGTTTAGCATAACTTCCTTGCTTTTGTACCCTATGCCTCTATTAATAAAGCCCAGGATCCGATTTGCTTTTTTAACAGCCTTCTCAATTTGTCCTGCCACCGTCAAAGATTTGTGTACATATACCCCCAGGTCTCTCTGTTCCTGCATCTGGACCAGGTGACTTTTCTACTTTGAGTACTGCCAATTTTTTAAGTACCTCCTCTTTATCTATTTTTATCCTATCCAATATTGCTTCGTTTACTGCTACAATGCTTGCATCTTACATCTCATTTAGTAAACCACTACACAACATGAATCATAATCCGAATTACTGTCTTAGACACATAGGGATGTGCAGAACTCAAAGAGATCATTGTGGCCCATCCATGCCAAAGTTCAATAAATTCATACATGACTATCCCTCATACCTCTCAACCCAGCCTTTTCTGCCAAATATCTATCCAGTTCCCTCTTGATTTTGCCTCCTCAGGCGTGAATCCAGGTCCCCTTGTTGCACTGTTCCCTTTAATGAAATGGAGATGCCGGTGATGGACTGGGGTGGACAAATGTAAGGAATCTTACAACACCAGGTTATAGTCCAACAAATTTATTTTAAAATCACAAGCTTTCGGAGATTATCCCCTTCGTCAGATGAATGAGTGAAAAGGTTCTCAAATCGCATATCTTATACTAGGCTGGGACAGCATCACACCAATCAAAAGGTGTTGTTGTTATTCAAACAGGCCAGTCACGGAGAACAGCACGTCCCAGTACACTGGATATACATTGTGTCAATTACACAGACAGGCAGAAAGAAACCCAAAATGGCAGAGAGAGAGAGAGAGAGAAAATATTAAAAAACATAATTTTTTTCCCCTTTTTGCTGGTGGGGTTACGTGTAGCGTGACATGAACCCAAGATCCCGGTTGAGGCCGTCCTCATGGGTGCGGAACTTGGCTATCAACTTCTGCTCGACGATTTTGCGTTGTCGTGTGTCTCGAAGGCCGCCTTGGAGAACGCTTACCCGAAGATCGGTGGCTGAATGTCCTTGACTGCTAAAGTGTTCCCCGACTGGGAGGGAACCCTCCTGTCTGGCGATTGTTGCGTGGTGTCCGTTCATCCGTTGTCGCAGTGTCTGCATGGTCTCGCCAATGTACCATGCTCCGGGGCATCCTTTCCTGCAACGTATGAGGTAGACAACGTTGGCCGAGTCACAGGAGTATGAACCATGTACCTGGTGGGTGGTGTCCTCTCGTGTGATGGTGGTATCCGTGTCGATGATCTGGCATGTCTTGCAGAGGTTGCCGTGGCAGGGTTGTGTGGTGTCGTGGACGCTGTTCTCCTGAAAACTGGGTAACTTGCTGCGAACGATGGTCTGTTTGAGGTTGGGTGGCTGTTTAAAGGCGAGCAGTGGAGGCGTGGGGATGGCCTTAGCGAGGTGTTCGTCATCATCGATGACATGTTGAAGGCTGCGGAGAACATGGTGTAGTTTCTCCGCTCCAGGGAAGTACTGGACGACGAAGGGTACTCTGTTGGTTGCGTCCCGTGTTTGTCTTCTGAGGAGGTCTATGCGATTCTTCGCTGTGGCCCGTCGGAACTGTCGATCGACAAGTCGAGCGTCATATCCCGTTCTTACGAGGGCGTCTTTCAGCGTCTGTAGGTGTCCATCGCGTTCCTCCTCGTCTGAGCAGATCCTGTGTATTCGTAGGGCCTGTCCATAGGGGATGGCCTCTTTGACGTGGT
>NC_090338.1:68544832-68582332 GCF_035084215.1 Heptranchias perlo | reverse complement strand
TTGAATATTCATAAAGGCAAAAAAGGACCAAATGGAATACATCCAAGAATACCTAAGGAAATTAAAATAGCAGTTGGGGGAGATGGGACAAATTTGTTTTGCAGCTCATTAAATACAGGATTAGTACCAGATGATTGGAAAATAGCTAATGTTAGTCCAATTATACCTTAACATCTATATCAGAAAAACATTGGAGTTTTATGCAGAAAGCAATTCCAAGAGCATTTAGCCAGTGCAAGGCATTAGTTGAGCTAGCATGGGCATTAGAGAGGCAGCTCAGGCTGAACAAATTGATTGGAACTGATCAAGGTACGATTGCCACCTGTTTCATATTTGGATCAACAGTCCAGTTATTTTTTGCACAGGCTGTTTGGAGATCTATCAAACATAACCAGTCTGTTTTGGAGAATACAAGTCCATATTTCCACTGAGTGCCTGTGTCATATGATGTGGACTCATCATAGGAACAGGAGTAGGCCATTCAGCCCCTCGTGCCTGCTCCGCCATTTGATAAGATCACGGCTGATCTGTAATCCAGCTCCATATACCTGCCTTTGGCCCATATCCCTTAATACCTTTGGTTGCCAAAAAGCTATCTATCTCAGACTTAAATTTAGCAATTGAGCTAGTATCAATTGCCGTTTGCGGAAGAGAGTTCCAAACTTCTACCACCCTTTGTGTGTAGAAATGTTTTCTAATCTCGCTCCTGAAAGGTCTGGCTCTAATTTTTAGACTGTGCCCCCTACTCCTAGAATCCCCAACCAGCGGAAATAGTTTCTCTCTATCCACCCTATCTGCTCCCCTTAATATCTTATAAACTTCGATCAGATCACCCCTTAACCTTCTAAATTCTAGAGAATACAACCCCAATTTGTGTAATCTCTCCTCGTAACTTAACCCTTGAAGTCCGGGTATCATTCTAGTAAACCTATGCTGCACTCCCTCCAAGGCCAGTATGTCCTTCCGAAGGTGCGGTGCCCAGAACTGCTCACAGTACTCCAGGTGCAGTCTAACCAGGGTTTTGTATAGCTGCAGCATAACTTCTGCCCCCTTGTACTCTAGTCCTCTAGATATAAAGGCCAGCATTCCATTAGCCTTATTATTTTCTGCACCTGTTCATGACACTTCAATGATCTATGTACCTATACCCCTAAGTCCCTTTGGACATCCACAGTTTTTAACTTTTTACCATTTAGAAAGTACCCTGTTCTATCCTTTTTTGATCCAAAGTGGATGACCTCACATTTGTCTACATTGAATTCCATTTGCCAGTTTTGCCCATTCACCCAATCTATCAATATCGCTTTGTAATTTTATGTTTTCATCTACACTGCTTACAACGCCATCAATCTTTGTGTCATCGGAAAACTTAGATATGAGACTTTCTATGCCTTCATCTAAGTCATTAATAAATATTGTGAATAATTGAGGCCCAAAGACAGATTCCTGCGGGACTCCACGAGTCACATCTTGCCAATGTGAGTACCTGCCCATTATCCCTACTCTCTGTCGCCTTTCGCTCAGCCAACTTCCTAACCAAGTCCGTACTTTTCCCTCGATTCCATGGGCTTCTATCTTAGCTAACAGTCTCTTATGTGGAACCTTATCAAATGCCTTCTGGAAGTCCATATAAATAACATCCATTGACATTCCCCTGTCCACTACTTCAGTCACCTCTTCAAAAAATTCAATCAGGTTTGTCAGGCACGACCTACCTTTCACAAATCCATGCTGGCTCTCTCTGATTAACTGAAAATTCTCGAGGTGTTCAGTCACCCTATCCTTAATTATAGACTCCAGCATTTTCCCCACAACAGATGTTAGGCTAACTGGTCTATAATTCCCTGGTTTCCCTCTCTCTCCTTTTTTAAAAAGCGGAGTGACATGTGCAATTTTCCAATCTAGAGGGACAGTTCCTGAATCTAGAGAACTTACAAACATTGCTAATACATTTACAAACATTGCTAATAACTTTCTTCAGCAACAAAGCAAACATCCGAACTCAAACCATGATCACCCCCCACACCACGCACACACGTACAAACCCGACACCGCCCGCCCCCCCCCTTCACATCTGTCCCATCTCCTGTCCAGTTTAGACTTGGGAAAAGATGGCAACCCTTGTACGGAGAAGATAACAGAATTCAAAGATGAAATTAGGTATCTAAACTTTCAGAAGACATTACACAAGGAACTTGCTGCTAAAAAGGAACCTTTAGGTATATTGTAAATTGAACAATAAATTGGCTAGATAATAGGAAGCAAAAGGTAACAAACTTTTGACAAAAAGCATTAGTTGGTTCTTGAAGCAGCTGCTCCATGGTTGTCAGTTCTTAAATTGTAACTTGCAGGCAGTGCATCTGGAATTGTTCGTTCAAAGAGTGGCACAGGCATGATGGGCCGAATGGCCTCCTTCTGTGCTGCATCATTCTATGATTCTATGAACTTTAAGAGTTTACATTCAGATGTTGTGAAATGTACATTTTGATTACACAGTGCTTGAGGGAGAAATGTGCAGTATATTAGTTTCTGTGCAAGGTTGTGCTTGTATTGGGAATAATGTAAGGTTTAAGTGTTCAAGAAATTTGTTCTAGGTCTTTTGGGTTCTTTTGGGTCAGGGGTTCTGCTAACTAGTGGTCCCTTTGGATAGGATGCTTTTGCTAGTCTGTTCTCTCCTCCTGGGAGGTTGGTTTACGTGTTTGGAGGGATGACTGTGTCATGTGATTCTCTAAGGGCCCCAGACTACTTACTGGAATTGATACAGTTCTAGGTGGAGACCAAGCATCACCCAATTAGATTGGGGTTATGCCCCAGTCAAACTAATGGCATCACCTCCAGATCTCAGTACTACTTTATAGATTCCATCATTAGCTAATCCTCTGGAACTCCTCCTCAGGTTCCCAGCAGACAAATCTTCACCCAATACACCATATTCAACGGCATGCCAAAAGACAAGACAAGACTGGAACCACAAGGACCATGACTGATCTTACAATCCCAGTGGGTACAGCCCATTAGGTTTACTCACTTGAAAACAAGAAACCCACTGACCACTAACTGCAAGAAGGTGCTTCTCCCCCTCCCCCCCCCCCCACCCCACCACAGTCCCCCTCCAAACTACAGCCCTCCCCAAGACAAACATGCAATAGCATTTTTAACTGGACAACTCAAACCAAAGCTTATTCCAAAGGCCAATGACAACAACAACTTGCATTTATATAATGCCTTTAATGTAGTAAAACATCCCAAGGTGCTTCACAGGAGTGATTATCAAACAAAATTTGACACCGAGCCACATAAGGAGATATTGGGACAGGTGATCAAAAGCTTGGTCAAAGAGGTAGGTTTTAAAGCGCGTCTTAAAGGAGGAGAGAGAGGTAAAGAGGCAGAGGGGTTTAGGGGGGGAATTCGAGAGCTTAGGCCTGAGGCAGCTGAAGGCATGGCCACCAATGGTGGAGCACAGGAAGCAAGATTTGGAGGAGTGCAGAGATCTTGGAAGGTCATAGGGCTGGAGACAATTACAGAGATAGGGAGGGGGAGGCCATGGAGGGATTTGAAAACAAAGATGAGAATTTTAAAATCAATGCATTGCCGGTCCAGGATCCAATGTAGATCAGCGAGCACAGGGGTGATGGGTGAACAAGACTTG
This sequence comes from Heptranchias perlo, assembly GCF_035084215.1. Taxonomy (NCBI): domain Eukaryota; kingdom Metazoa; phylum Chordata; class Chondrichthyes; order Hexanchiformes; family Hexanchidae; genus Heptranchias; species Heptranchias perlo. The sequence continues at coordinate 68,578,683 of NC_090338.1, read as the reverse complement.
GTTCGAGTTAGGATACGGGCAGCAGAGTTTTGGATGAGGTCAAGTTTACGGAAGGTAGAAGATGGGAGGCCGGCCAGGAGAGTATTGGAATAGTTGAGTCTAAGGGTTAGCATAGCATGGATGAGGGTTTCAGCAGTGGATGAGCTGAGGCAGGGGCGGAGATGGGCGATGTTACGGAGGTGGAAGTAGGCGGTCTTGGTGATGACCCTCTGAGAAAAGAAAAAAATTCCCCAGCATCTAGCCTAGTTCTGCGCTTACATAAGTTCTACGCACGTTCCCTCATTCTCCCTAACTTATCTAATTCAAATAATCTGTCCACATGTACACAGTCTGACCCTTTCATAATTTGAAATACTTAAATCAAGTCTATCAAAAACAAAATACTGTGGATGCTGAAAATCTGAAATAAAAACAGAAAATGCTGGAACTACTCAGCAGGTCAGGCAGCATCTGGAGAGAGAAACAGAGTTAACGTTTCAGGTCAATGACGAAAGGTCGTCGACCTGAAATGTTAACTCTGTTTCTTTCTCCACAGATGCTGCCTGACCTGAGTATTTCCAGCATTTTCTGTTTCTACTCCCAAAGTCTGTGTTTTTCAAGAATAAAAAGACCCAGCTCTCTGAGCCCATTGTGATAGCTGAGGACTCTTCAACTAGGGGTGGATTAAGCTAGTGACACTCCTCTGAACCTTTTCCATAACCTGTATGTCCCACCACGTGAGAAGATCAGGACTGGACACACTATTCGAGATGGGTCCTAACTAAGGTTTTGTACAAGGACACTGTGGTGATCTTTCTTTTATATTGCATTGTCCTAGCGATACACCCTCAGCCCTCCTCCATATCTTTTCCAAAGCCTCAATATCCCCCCACCATGTGAGGGGACCAAATTTGGACACAGTATTCTAAATGAGGTCAGCCAAGGGCTTGCACAAGGGCAACGTGGTATGCTTGGTTTTATAGTGAATTGTCCTGTGAATACAACCTAGTACCCTGTTTGCTTTCGCTGCAGTGTCTCTGCACTGGCCGTGCACCATTAGAGACTCATGCACTATAACACCCAGTTCTTTTTCTTCTACCGCTGACTTCAATTCTGTTCTCTGTAGGGTGTAAGTATATTTGGCATTAGACCTGCCCACATGTATAACACTACACATTTCTAAGTTAAACATCATTTACCAAACATATGTCCATTCCCCAGCACATTGAGATCTGCTTGCATCTTACGTTTAACATCTCTACAATCCTAACTTGAACATAGCTTCATATTATCTGCAAACTTGCGAACCATTCCCCCAACACTTACTTTTAGCTGAATGAAGATAGTAAAAAACAACGCTCCCAACACCAATCCCTGTGGGACACCAAGCAGATCCAAATCCATTACCAACAACTTTCTACCTGCGGACATTCAGCCAATTCTCAGTCATCCACAGCTGATTACCACTAATTCCGCAAGATTCTATCTGGTAGAGTAGCCTCTTGTGAGCTATCTTAGCAAAGGCTTTCTGAAAGTCCAAGTAGATGTTGGCCCGGAAATTGTGCTGAGCGATGAGTGAACGTCGCCCGCCGCTCGCTAGTTATAAACTCACCCACAAACTATTTGTGGGCTTTTGGGCAGCAACTTGCTTCAATGGTGAGCTGCAAAAAGTACAGCGAACGTGAGCACAGCTTCTGTGAACTGTGAGAGCAGGGAAAGGAGCTCTCTCTCCCCTCAACCAAACAGCTTGAAGCATCCTTGGCCGAGACAGAACCAGGAAGTGAAAGCTACAACAGTAAATTCAATATAAAATCAGTTAGAGAAAGCGAAATAAAGAGAGGGTAAGAAATATTGAATTAAACGACAGAGATAAAAGAGACAGACAGAAAAAGTAAACAAAAAATGCTTCTTATTTTTTATAAATGTCCAACAACAATTAAAATTGGAAGTAATGAGACTCCATATTTTTAAAAGTTAATTTTCAATGCCAGAGATGTTGTTTGACAGTCATTAAGACTTACCACGCCGTTAAAAGTTAGTTTAGACCTAAAACTCAGCGTACCTTTTTTATGGAGACATTAATTCATTTCCAGCTGGTCAGTGCAGCAAGTTCAGGCTGGTCCATTCATTCAGCCAACGAGCTGTCCTTCCTGTGCAGCTTTCAAACGAGCAGGGCAAATGGTAGAGCAATTTCCAGATTTCCTCGTTTGACTGCGCATGTGCTCTCACTGGGACTTGCTCTTCCATTCGCCCTGAAATAACGGTGAGCCCTGTTAGCATCACCGTTATTTTATGAGCAATTTCTGCTCCAATGTCTACTGAGTTGCCCTCATCCACTAACTTAGTAACTTCTTCAAAAAATTCAATCAAATTAGTAAGATATTACATTCTTTCCCAGGACCTATGTTGAGTATCCCTGATGATGCCTTCTCTAGGTGGGCATAAAGGGCATCTCTTGTGATAGCTTTGAGCATCTAACCTATTACTGAAGTCAAACTAATGGGCCTATAGTTACCTGGCTCTGCCTTATCACCCTTTTTAAAAATTGGAACTACATTAGCATTCTTCCAGCCTGAGGGAACAATCCCAGACTCGTATTAAAGGTACGAGCAAGGGGCTCACGTAGCACCTGACCCATCTCCTTAAGGACCCTTGGGTGGTTATCATCTGGGATGGCAGGCTGATCTATTATAAGGTTCCTTATTCTGTCTAAGACAGTATCTTCATCTAGTTTAATATTAACAACTTTACTGTTGATGTAAAGTATGCGATTTGAGATATGAGATACGCGATTTGAGAACCTTTCACTCACTCACCTGACGAAGGAGATAATCTCCGAAAGCTTGTGATTTTAAAATAAAACTGTTGGACTATAACCTGGTGTTGTAAGATTCCTAAACTTTACTGTTAATAGCACAACTTATTGCTGTTAGTTGAGCATTGTGTTCAAGAGTAAAGACTAATGCAAAGTATTCGTTTAATATCGCTACCATATCCTGAGAATCCCTTCTAATCTGTCCTAGAGGATCTTTCAATGGTCCAATACAGTCTTTGATAGTCCTCTGATTCTTCCCCGTTACTACCACCACTGTCCACTATCCTCTTTTTCCATTAACCTACTAGCTGATCTAATAGCAGATTTTGTTTCCTTTAACTGTGCACGATACTTGTCTAGGAATTATCTACTTTTAATCTATGAGAATACTTTTGTTTTAAGTCTTATTTGACTTTAACTACATAAAGCGATTTCTGCCTGTCCATTGTAACAACCAACAGATGTGTTCTGGAGTCATGCCAAGTAACGGTAGCCTGTCTGTGGCTGGTACACATTGTGTGGTGTGACTATGCCAAGTAACGGTATCCTGTCTGTGGCTGGTACACATTGTGTGGTGTGACTATGCCAAGTAATGGTAGCCTGTCTGTGGCTGGTACACATTGTGTGGTGTGACTATGCCAAGTAATGGTAGCCTGTCTGTGGCTGGTACACATTGTGTGGTGTGACTATGCCAAGTAACGGTAGCCTATAAGTTGTCAATAGGCCGAGAGACTGTGGCCTAGATTTTCTGCCTAGGTTGTGCCAGTCCGCAGGGTACTTTGATCAGACCAGTGGTGGAGACGGCCCTGGGAGCCACTGCACTGTTATGCTCACCCTGGCCATTTGGTGCTCTCTGCCAGAAGTGACATGGGATGCACAAGTCCTACCACATATGAGAAGGCGAATTATAATTACAAGTAAATGATGAGAATGCGTCATACAACATATTCCCTGCATTAGTGCCTTAGCAATGCTGGATGCTAGGGGATACCTGTTTGTCTCTGGTGTCCGGCATGGCTCTGTACTCTGGAGAAGGGTCAGTGACATTTTAAATCCCTGAAGGGATTGGCATCTATCAGAGGGAGATCCGTCCAACTCCCATCCCCACAATTTGAATACAAGCATTTCCGTTTCATTGGCTGCTCCAAGAGGCCATCGGCCGTGCTACTCTGTGGCGGGCCTCCGAGAGACTTCGGCAGCCAATCACTGCCCACCTCCCACTCCGGGCAGAGTGCCCAGTGGAGGGCGGGGGTGCCCATCAGGTAAATGGAAATGACCCTGTCGCACCCCCAAAGATATGCCAGGATTCTGCACGAGTGAAAAATCCGGGCCGTACCTGATCATCTCTGTCTGATATTAGCAACTTTGACCAACAAGGAACTCTGTGCCAGCACTGAGTATACAGCAGCGAGCAGTTACTAACGATAGTTCCTGGGGTCAGTCAGCTCCATGTCATCCTCGGGCCAGCCCATAGCAATGGGTCCCATGGAAACCAATGGAGCTGCTCAGGGATACGCACTGGACCACAGCTATACCTCGTAGGCTCGATTCAGTCAGTGCGCAGAAGGTCTAGCCCCATTGCACCAGAGTAGCTCACTGGCGAGTGGATGCACAAAATGGTGAATCTTCGTCAGCTTTAAAAGGAGCAAACCCTCCATTACCTGTGGCTCAGTGTGTAACTCTCTCTCCTCTGAGTCACAAGGTCGTGGATTCAGGTCGTTCAGATCCCACTCCAGAGATGTGAGCACAAATTCCAGGCTGCCCAGTGCAGTACTGAGGGAATGCTGCACTGTCAGAGGTATCGCCTTTTGGATGAGACATTAAACCAAGGCCCCCTCTGCCCTTTCAGGTGGACCCTCGAACTCTACCACCTAGAAGGACAAGGGCAGCAGGCACATGGGAACACCACCACCTGCACGTTCCCCTCCAAGTCACACACCATTCGGACTTGGAAATATATCGCCGTTCCTTCATCGTCGCTGGGTCAAAATCCTGGAACTCCCTTCCTAACAGCACTGTGGGAGAACCTTCACCACACGGACTGCAGCGGTTCAAGAAGGCGGCTCACCACCACCTTCTCAAGAGCAATCAGGGATGGGCAATAAATGCTGGCCTCGTCAGCGACACCCACGTCCCATGAACGAATAAAAAAAACATAAAAGATCCCATGGCACTATTTCAAAGAAGAGCAGGGCAGTTCTCCCCGGTGTTCTGGCCAATATTTATCCCTCAACCAACATCACTAAAACAGATGATGAAGTCATTATCACATTGCTGTTTGTGGGACCTTGCAATGCGCAAATTGGCTGTTGCGTTTCCTACATTACAACAGTGACTGCACATCAAAATTGGTTGTAAAGCGCTTTGGGATGTCCTGAGTTCATGAAAGGCAGTATAGAAATGCAAGTCTTTCTTTCTAAAGATGAAGAGATTCTTGAAAAGGTACTGTACATCATTTTGTAAAGGAGAGATGGTGGGGATGGGTGGGAGGGGGGGGTTGGTGGAGAAGCAGACTTTTCGTAGAAAAATCTACCCACTCTTTCCTTTTTATTTAAGGGACCATACTACTATCAAGGTATTACAGTAGAATGACATCCACTGGCATTGGACAATCGACAAGTTGTCACTGTGGACTATGGGACCCTTATTATGAGGGACAACAGCTATTTGGATAATTTAAGATTTCTTGGAACGTATTCCCAGATTCCCAGAATGTACTCAAAAGATGACATTTTAACATAAAATTCTAATCAAGTATATTTTAAGATTGCCTCACTACATCATACTAACACTGCTGTTTGTCATTTGTACCCTGCCAGACATCATTAGCTTGTTTCACCCACTGGGAACTGGTTCAGATGAACATGAGTCACAGTCATCCAGTGTTTCTGAATCATTACACCCAACTCACGTCAGCTGCTTTCCCTCCATTTTGAATTGAATAGCAATATTCCGAAGAGATTAAGCAATTTCACTGCACAAAATTCTCAAGTAAGTTCTAATGCAGATGACGTAGTCTCACATTGTTTCTCGAAAACGTTTGACCCCTGAATGATTCTGATAATTCCATGTTAAAAAGGACATGTTGATGCCTCTTTCTGGCAATGAGCAGATAGCATCTGGGTGGTGAGAGGCCAGTAGGTAATAAAAACACAAACTGGTACTTTCTTGAGGCGGAGACACCCTCAACAGAAGCTTTTATCACCATCATCGCACAATCTGAATAAATAAACTGGCGAACGAAGAAGTGATATACTTCAGCAAGATTTATTTAAATTATTTTTCCTCTGCCAATTTTCTCCGCTTCTCTCCAAAGGCACAAACTCCTCTCTGGGAAACGGTCTCTCCGAAGGCACAAACTCCTCTCTGGGAAAAGGTCGCTCCAAAGGCACCAACTCCTCTCTGGGAAACATTCTCTCCAAAGGCACCAACTCCTCTCTGGGAAACATTCTCTCCAAAGGCACCAACTCCTCTCTGGGAAACATTCTCTCCAAAGGCACCAACTCCTCTCTGGGAAACGGTCTCTCCAAAGGGATTGACTCCTCTCTGGGGTACGGTCGCTCCAAAGGGATCGACTCCTCTCTGGGGTACGGTCTCTCTGAAGGGATCGACTCCTCTCTGGGGTACGGTCTCTCTGAAGGAATTGACTCCTCTCTGTGGTACGGTCGCTCCAAAGGGATTGACTCCTCTCTGGGGTACGGTCGCTCCGAAGGAATTGACTCCTCTCTGGGGTACGGTCTCTCTGAAGGGATTGACTCCTCTCTGGGGTACGGTCTCTCCGAAGGAATTGACTCCTCTCTGTGGTACGGTCGCTCCAAAGGGATTGACTCCTCTCTGGGGTACGGTCGCTCCAAAGGGATTGACTCCTCTCTGGGGTATGGTCTCTCTGAAGGGATCGACTCCTCTCTGGGGTATGGTCGCTTCAAAGGGATTGACTCCTCTCTGGGGTACGGTCGCTCCAAAGGGATTGACTCCTCTCTGGGGTACGGTCTCTCCGAAGGGATTGACTCCTCTCTGGGGTACGGTCTCTCCGAAGGGATTGACTCCTCTCTGGGGTACGGTCTCTCCGAAGGAATTGACTCCTCTCTGTGGTACGGTCGCTCCAAAGGGATTGACTCCTCTCTGGGGTACGGTCTCTCCGAAGGGATTGACTCCTCTCTGGGGTACGGTCTCTCCGAAGGGATTGACTCCTCTCTGGGGTACGGTCTCTCCGAAGGGATTGACTCCTCTCTGGGGTATGTTCTCTTCAAAGGGATTGACTCCTCTCTGGGGTACGGTCTCTCCGAAGGGATTGACTCCTCTCTGGGGTATGTTCTCTTCAAAGGGATTGACTCCTCTACTCCTCTCTGGGGTACGGTCTCTCTGAAGGGATTGACTCCTCTCTGGGGTACGGTCTCTCCGAAGGGATTGACTCCTCTCTGGTGTACGGTCTCTCCGAAGGGATTGACTCCTCTCTGGGGTATGGTCTCTCCGAAGAGATTGACTCCTCTCTGGGGTACGGTCTCTCCGAAGGAATCATACCCTAGAGAGGAGTGATTGCCTTCGGAGAGACTGTACCCCAGAGAGGAGTCAAAGGTATTGCTGTGTACTTTCTGGATGGAGGGCTTACATTGAATGAGGATTCCTAAAGCTTGTATATTCATCCTCAGACTGCTGTCATATGCCAGGAAATGCCTTATCTGCCTGGACTGGCTTTGTATTTAAGTTTTCAGCTCATATATAAACACTGAAACAAACATTGATATTACAGTAATAAGAACCACTCGAACATTAGGAATAGCTCCACTGCTCTAATATTAACCCCGCGAGGGCGTCCCAATTTCCTTAGCTGAAATTGCATCACAGCTCTAATGATATGATGTGGCCACGACCTTTGACAGTAAAGCAGGCCTCACCCTGCTTGGGGCAGCCAGCCCTCACAGGCCTGTTTTGAGGTGCGTTACAATGGCGGGAGGGCGGGAATGCATTGGGAGCGCAAGTGTGAACCCCGCCCCCCCGGCCACCATTTTAATGACCCACTCGCACCAGGCGGGCTGGATTAAAATGTACCCCAGTAATTCTGCTTGCCCTATCTTCCTTCACCTATTACTTCTTTCTCCCTGTTCTATCTCCTATATTCGTTATTTTATCTTTAATTGCACTTTCTATCTAATTTAAATTGTTACCATTTTTCAAGTGGAACCTATTCAGATGCAGTGGGGTCAATTTTAACTCGTCGTGTATTTGAGGGGGGCGGGAATGCATCGGGAGCGCGTGCAAACCCCCCCCTCCCCCCACCGTCGACCATTTTAACATCACACCCGCCCCGTTCTCACCAGGCGGGCTGAGTTCAGTTCACATCTACACCAGTAATTCTACCTCCCTACCTCCCTTTACCTATTATCTCTTTCTCCCTGTTTTTTATCCTATTTTTGTAATTTTAACTTTAATTGTACTTCCTAGCTGATCTAACCCTCTTCTAACTCACTTGAATCCCGTTCACTTTCCTTTATTTACCCTGGATCACACCCTTGGATTTGTAGGCAGGAGAAAGTTCCAAAAAATTGGGTCTTCATCGGCTGAAAAATGGCTCCCTCAGTCAGTCGCCCCGATCCTCAAGACTGACCAAGTCATGCAGTAGGTCAAACAAGTATGCCTCTCCTCCCCTGCCCGCCCCCAGCACCCAGTCACTTTTATGGTACCTTGTGGATTAACAAGTCCAGTTTCTAAAATTCGTGCTTCAGGCTATTTCATTCCAGGTTACAAACACTTACATAAAATGAAGAATTTTATGAGCAGGAGTTAATGTGTGAAAGATTACTGATGCACTGCATTGACAATTTGCAAAGCATTAAGAAAGAACTCATGCTGGCTCTGAACATTAATGAATATTCTATGTAATAGGAGTGAATGGGAAGTCTCTTTTTATATTGAGAAACCAAGGGGAAAAGCAAGGCCCATAGTGCAGGACATCACCAGGGTCGAAAAGAGGCAGGACCAGGAATAGGCCGAGCTTGGGCCTTGAAAGCCCGAAGATCATAGGAGGGAGACAAGTCTGAGGGAATTCCAATTTTGAGGTCCTGGGAAAGAACGAGCTGGAGTAGGAAGCATGCAACAGGTCTTGATTTCAACATATAGGGTATGTAGGGAAGAGGAACGACATGTAGAATGGCATATTTAGGTCATAGAAGGAACAAGAGAAGAAAGTTCAGCAGAGCAGTGACCATGGTAGTTTTGATAAAAGAGAGAGAAAGACAAGAAAGCTTGTACCTGAATGAAGTGAATTGGAGACTAGAGAGTAGAGCGATGTTGCTCATCAGACAGCAAGCTTCTTCTTGTATGCTGTACAGGAGTTTGAGAGAACTGCTAGAAGAGCTTCTCAAGATATTGGAATGATTTGGGCTTTATACAGAGTTATAAGTTGTTGTGCTCATTGATTTACATTGGTTCCCGGTCCGGCAATGCCTCAACTTAAAAATTCTCATCCTTGCTTTCAAATCCTTCCATGGCCTCGCCCCTCCCTATCTCTGTAACCTCCTCCAACCCTACAACCCTCTGAGATCTCTGCGCTCCTCCAATTCTGGACTCTTGCGTATCCCCGATTTTAATTGCTGCACCATTGGCAGCCATGCCTTCAGCTGCCTAGGTCCTAAGCTCTGGAATTCCCTCCCTAAGCCTCTCCGCCTCTCTACCACTCTCTCCTCCTTTAAGACGCTCCTTAAAACTTACCTCTTTGACCAAATGTTTGGTCACCTGACCTAATATCTCCTTACGTGGCTCATTGTCAATTTTTGTTTGATAATCGCTCCTGTGAAGCCTTGGGATGGTTTACTATATTAAAGGTGCTATAGAAATGCCAGTTGTTGTTGTTGTTGCTGTTGTTGGCTTGGCACCAAAAAAAAATCTAAGCCTCTTAGAGGCAGATTTAGCAATGGAAGTGACGTGGGAGTTCCAGGTAAGGTCACTGAAAATAATGAGGCCCTGCATTCCATCAAAGGCAAGAGTTGGTAGTTATGTTGGCTAGAGATATGCAGGAGGTATGAGTAAACTGTAAAAAGTGAAAGAAACAAGTGGGTAGATTCACTGGCGAAACTGAATGCAAAAGGCAGACTGAGCTTGGGTGAACTTTGAGCTCATTCCTAACCATTCAGGGGTAAACTGCACCATTACCACAAAATCTATCTGAGGGTTTTTATTGGCCCATTAAGGGGCATGGAAGATACCAAGAGATCGGGCGGTCGAGATCACTGAGGGAGTGAGGTCTAAAGAAGCTGATTAATGTAGAGTGGAATCCAGCAAAAGAACGGAAGGGTTTGAAAAATGAATGGAAGAGGTTACTGTCACATAGAAGAATGAGAGAGAGAGAGAGGATAGAGGGAAATTAATACAGAAGGAGCTGGAAGATGTGCTATCAAATTGTAATTTTAAAGGGAGCCATGAACATAGCTTTGTGGGAGCATATGATGGTAACATGTGCACAGTGCCAGACTCTCAAAGTCCAAGCAATAGCAAATGATCAAATCTTCAAGAGCAGAATTGGCTCCATTGAAATTCTATTCTTTTTACATCAGAGGGAGAGGGCCTTTCTTCATCCCTACGTAATGGGAAGTGAGGCAGTATATTGAAATTCTATGTAATGGAATTTTGTTCCATTCTTGTATCCAGTCTGACATTACCCAGAATCAGTTATACTAATGTTTTCAACTGCATAAAAATAGTGCACAAATAATCTTTATGCAAACGCATTAATTGTTGCTCTGCCAGAGGAAACTAAACCACTAAATGTTTAGGACACATGAAATTATACTATAACTCTATAATATTGTGAGTGGCCAGAAGGTCGAGACCACTGAAGGAGTGAGGTTGGAGGAAATTGATTAAAGTAGAGTGGAATCATCCCCTTGGTGCATTTAAGGGAAAGCTAGATAAACATGAGGGAGAAAGGAGGAGAAGGTTATGCTGGTAGGGTTAGATGAAGAGGGGTGGGAGGAGGCTCGTGTGGAGCATAAACACTGGCATGGACCAGTTGGGCCGAATGGCCTGTTTCTGTGCTGTAAATTCTATGTAATAAAAATAAATACCTGTATTATGTGCTGGGATTCTTTAACTGTAATATCTTAACACTTATAAAGTGTAATCTGTCTAATTATAAAGGACAACCTTTTCAAAGATCTAATCTTGAGACTAAAGGAACTTATGTCCATTCAATAGAGTAGTAAAATATGATGGCTGCAATAATTCAGTACAATCCAAAGCCTGAATGAGGCAATCTTTTAGGCTTTACTTGGACTCCATGGTCATCCAAGGGCAAGTCTCTAGCCTGAAGCAGCATGTGAACTTGTACCTGGAATCATTCTGTGAATAAAGTTTAGCGGACTTAGTCACCTTTACCTAGTTAGTATTCTGCCACCACTTGTGCTCATTCATAGCGTACTGTCCACCTTCATAACAAAATAGCATTTATGTTACAACATACAGTGATTTTTTTTTACCCAGGGAAAGGTCATGGCCAGTTGGTCGGAACAGTGTGGTGATTTTTCTTTTATCGCTGATATTCTCCCCTGCCTGTCGGTCTTGCCGTGCCACCCACCACCCCCCAGCCTGGCGAGGCTGGCAATGACCTGGTTGCAGGCCTGTGCCAATGCTGCTCTTGAATTTTATTTCAGGAAACTACAAGCACAAAACTGCATCCTCCCACTCTTAGTGCATTGCCCTAGATCACCAACAGTTATATTCCAATTAAACAGAAAGAATGAAAAGCTTATAAAAAGGGATGTCAGGTCAAGAAAAAAGCAATGGTTTCTTCAAATAACGTAGAAAATAACAAGAAATGGCAGAAAGCTTTCTTTTAAGTGCAAACACTAAAATCCTACTGATGATAGTGTCAACTCTGACCTATTCATTCATCACTAAAGTGTCAAGGGATTGATAGGATCAGATTATTAAAATAAAGCCTGAAATTACCCTGATGGGATGATGGGTAAGGCACTGCCCACTGCAGTACTCAACTATACAGACCAAAGGATTCCAGGTTTCATTCCCGGTCTGTATTGAGTTAGCTGGGATGCTACTGGAAGAGGATGGGAGAAAAAAGTCAGGGATACAACGCTGGATCACTAGCCACCGATCACTAGCCACCGATCACTAACTACCGATCACTAACCACCGAACACTAACCACTGATCACTAACCACCGATCACTAGCCACCGATCACCGCTAGAAAGCGCTTTGGTGTGGATTTCAGATGAGGGAAGGACCAGGACTGAATTCCCTGCCGATACACACTGTATAGCCTCACAGATGAAGAACGTTCAGTTCGGTTCAGTTAAGCAAGGTACCAGAGGGGCCTGACATTCTTCTCTTCCCTTCCCTCCCCCCACCCCCTTGTGAAACAGTACCCCCAGCAAGAGTCAGCACCTTCAGGAGAGGAAGGAAGAAAAATTGGCAACAAAATAAAAATCTGTGTAATGCATCATACAACTCGACTGGTTTACCCAAAAGGATTTGTCATTTTCTGAGACCAGGACCCTAGGGAGAATGAGATAATTCCATCTGTGATCCTTCGTAACACGCTTTGTCAAGTGCAGTAAATTACGGGGAGCCGATGATCTGTAGCAATAAACCTCTCGTGACAAAAATATTCAGTGCAATTTAGTTTGGGTTGGGTATGTGACGGATTAATGGTTTTTAATATCAGACAGTATCTATAGCAGCAACATTTGGGATCCCTTCAAAACGAGCAGCGAAAGGGAGACTTAAAAAATAATAAATCTCTAAAATGCATTGCAATAATTTCTCGAGGACGTCAACTGAGCTTCGGAGCCTGGACGTTTAGATGGTTTCTGAATGAACATGGATCACAAGTACAATGTGAAAATCCAGCGTTACTGCATTGATGCGTTAAAGAGCAGCTGACAAGAGCTCCAGCCGTTTTCATTTAAGTATTTTTTTTGAAACAAAAATAAATAAATAAAATTCTTCTCAGTTTTTCTCCCCTACCTCACCTGGAGGTGTTCATTCCTTGCAAAAAGAAACAAAAAGGGCCCTTTAAAAAATAAAAGGTGACAGAAACTTTAATCAGCATGAAAAAAGGCCTGCAATCAAGCCACGGAGTTCAATTAAAGGGAAGCATAGGTAGGAATATGAGTAGGCCATTCAGCCCCTCTAGCCTTTTCCGCCGATCAATTAGATCATGGCTGCCCAGTATCTTAGATCATGGCTGACCTGTGTAAAAGTAGAGCTGCCCTTTGAGACCGTATTCAGGGGCTATTGAAAAGGCCGGTTATAGCGAGGGATGCCTCACAAAGGGGGCATTCTACACAGACCTCCCACAATGTCAGGGCTATGAAGAATGTGCGTTATGTCGGAGCTCATTGTATTATCAGAGAGTTACAGTGAAAGGGAACAGGAAAGTACAGATGTTGAGATTATTTATCAACCGAACTCTAATATAACCGTTTGGGCATTCCACCCTACATCACCTTGATCTATAATTTAGATAATTGGCTTTACTACTCGCTAAACCATATCCGAACTGATGTACTCCATAATATCATTACCATAATGAAATTATACACTGTGGTGTAACTTGCTGCATTTTCAAATCTATTGTTCGAAATGTAATGGAGAGGGCTCGAGATCACCAATTAACATAATTTCCAAAAAGGGGACATATCTTTTTGCATTCGCAATTTAGAATTACTTCGCCAGGCTGGACCAATTCATTAGGATAATGATATTTAATTTTGAAAATGTCAATAATAGCTTGTGTGTTTTTTTTCAAGTCCTTTGAATTGACAGATAGTTACAGAACATTAATGGAAAATTGTTAAATGTTCAGACACAAACCAGTTGTCAGAGAAATTGGACTGAGTCAACAACAGATACATTTTAAGATCCAGTTTGAGCTGTTAAAAACCATAATCCTGAAAATGGCGATGTTGGCAGTTTTGGGGGCTATGCCTGGTAAATGGGGACTGAGAACTAAGCAAGAAGCACGATTAACTGGGGCGGGATTTCCAGTGAGGGGGGAGCTCTTAAAGGGCTTTTAAACCCAGATTTGAGAAGATGGCTTTCACCGTTGGTGGGATGAGTAGGGAGGAGGGAGAGTAGGAGGAGGGAGAGTAAGGGGGAAGGGGAGTAGGGGAGGGAGAGAAAGAGGAAGGAGAGTAGGGGCAGTGAGAATAGGGGGAGGGAGAGTAGGGGGGAAGGAGAGTAGGGGGGAGAGAGAGAAGGGGGAGGGAGAGTTTGGAGGCACATTGACCTGCTCAGCATGTATTTACATAGAATGTACAGCACAGAAACAGGCCTTTCAGCCCAAATGGTCCATGCTGGGGTTTATGCTCCTCAAGAGCCTCTCCTCACCTCTCTTCATCTAACCCTATCAGCACACCCTTCTATTCCTTCCTCCCCCATGTGTTTATCTAGCTTCCCCTTAAATGCATCTATGCTAATCGCCTCAACTACTCCTTGTGGTAGCGAGTTCCACATTCTCACCAATTTCTGGGTAAAGAGGTTTCTCCTGAATTCCCTATTGAATTTATTAGTGACTACCTTATATTTATGGCCCCTGTGTATCCTTTTACTTCCCTCATTGTTACACTTACTTACCCTCCCACCCAACCGTTGCACAATAACACCATTGCACACAAATGAATTGGCATCTTACCTCCGTAACCAGGCATTCCATCCTGAAACCATAGCAACACATCTTTCTTTTCTTCTCCTAAAGACTCTTCCCCAGAGGTGGTGAAAGCGACTGGGGACAACCAGGAGTAGACCTTCACATCATGTCATATCACACACTCCACCTTCCCACAAGCACCATCATAGACAAGCACCCCTGGGTGTTTTGATGGTTAATTCAAAGAGGGTGCACAGGGTGAGGGTTCACAGGGTGAAGCGCACATCGGAAGGGAGGAGGGGCAAGTGGAGGTGGCTGTGGAGGAACAGCAAACAGCTGCCCAAGTCTCCTAGCCTGAGACGGTCCTCAGCTGCATGGGCAAGAAACTAACACCCACTGGACCTGTCTTCAGAAAGCAGTTGATTTGATGACCAAAAGACCTCTGCGACATCGGAGATAAAAACGGGCGGCAGTAATTTCCGCAGGGGTTCTCCCGCTTGTCCGTCGTAACTTAGGTGGAAGATTGTCTGCAACCCTGTAGAGGCCATTTCTCCAAGATTTTTGCTGAAGTTGCAGTGGATGATTGGGAAAAGCCTTGCGGAAATTCTACCCCTGTCTTAGTTTGTGGCTTATCGCTAAGCAACTTTGCAAATTTCATCAGTTGCATCGTGGACAGACGAATAATTCCAGACTTAAACAGTGCGGTGTGATTGGTTCGGTGTTTATTTGACCGACTTTTAGTCACTTTTGAATTAGAGAGGATAGAAAGTGGGGCCAATTGGCACTTTTTGTTTTAAAAAGCTGGATAAACGTCTATTGAAAAGGGGAATTGGGGGTTATAGAAACAATAACAACAATGCTTGATTTTTTTTCCAGGGGAAGAAACTTCCCTAAAGCAAGGGGGTCAACAGATCAACAGGTGTGGGTGGGAGGGAGGTCCATGTTAGAACAATCACGTATAGACTCTTGATCGAGCAGGGAGCTCTTTGCTCTTGGTTTTCTTATATTCTTTAACACAAGCAAGTTTGCCACTGTGCGAGGAGATACCCTGTGGTCATTTACAAAGAATTACAAAGAATGTACAGCACAGAAACAGGCCATTCAGTCCAACAGGTCTATGCTGGTGTTCATGCTCCATGTGAGCCTCCTTCCACCCTTCTTCATCTAACCCTATCAACATATCCTTCTATTCCTTTCTCCCCCATGTGTTTATCTCACTTCCCTTTAAATGCATCTATGCTATTCCCTCAACTACTCCTTGTGGTAGCCACTTTCACATTTTTACCACTCTCTGGTGAGGAAATTTCTCCTGAATTCCCTATTGGGTTTGATAGTGACTATCTTATATTTGTGGCCCCTAGTTCTGGTCTCCCCACAAGTGGAAACACCTTCTCTACGTCTACCCTATCAAACCCTTTCATAATCTTAAAGACCTCTATCAGGTCACCCCTCAGTCTTCTCTTTTCTGGGGAAAAGAGCCCCAGCCTGTTCAATCTTTCCTGATAGGTACAACCTCTCATTTCTGGTATTATCCTAGTAAATCTTTTTTGCACCTTCTGCAGTGCCTCTATATCATTTTTATAATATGGAGACCAGAACAGTTCACAATACTTCAAGTGTGATCTAACTAAGGTTCTGTACATGTTTAGCATTTAGGGTCAAAGTATTTGTAATGGTCTTTTCAAGGCCAGAAGATTCAAAACCCCATTCAGGCATCAACAACCGACAGCTCACTATGCACTTGGAAAATAGAATTGATTAAAGACTTAAATAAAAACAGAAAATGCTGGAGAAGCTCAGCAAGTGAGGTAGCATCTGTGGAGAAAGAATCAGAGTTAACGTTTCAGGTCAAAGACCTTTCATCAGAACTGGAAGATGTTAAAGAGTTAAAGTTTTTAAGGAAGTACAGGACCAGGGAAAGGGGAGGGAGGGGAGGCGAGGGGATTAAAAACTTGTTTGTTGAGTAAAGGCTTGGGACTTCTTCAAAATAAGTTTTGCTTTTAATGAGAAAAAGATCTTAAGGTGTGAAAAGACAGGTGGCTTGGGGCTGTACAAAGGAGCTCGAGTGAGTTGCCCTCCTCCCCCCATGCCCTCCTCCGACAGAAATCTCCTCAAAACCAATCTCTTCCACCAAGTTTTTGGTCACACCTCCAACTTGCCTTCTTTCATGGCTCGGTACCTGCTTTCCAGACGCTCATCTGTGGAGCACCATGGGTGATGTTCTTTACAACACAAGGTGCTGTGTGAATGCAAGTTGTTGTTGTTGTTGTTGT
This sequence comes from Heptranchias perlo, assembly GCF_035084215.1. NCBI lineage: Eukaryota > Metazoa > Chordata > Chondrichthyes > Hexanchiformes > Hexanchidae > Heptranchias > Heptranchias perlo. The sequence goes on along the minus strand of NC_090338.1, from coordinate 68,562,013 downwards.
GTCTCCGCCTCTCCCCCCTCCCGCAACCACAAATAACAGGCAGTCACTGAGACTAGCCCCGTCGGCATTGGGAAAGGAAGGCTTGATGTCAACATACTGATGAGCAGTTTCCCCTTTATTAGTCTTAAATAAAACATGTACACAGATAGAGGCGGAGTAACAATTAATAAAATGTGTTGTTTTGCCAGGCAGCCTCTATGAAAAGATGAATAGGGTATAATTTACAGCAGAGTTTCACTAAGTGTACAGTAAAGTAAATCAGTATAAATTTTTACCACCCTATACTTAACCATCAGAGGGATTGTAAATTGTCAAACAATAAAAGGAAACAAACACGAGGGAATAATTACATCCAGCACTGCTTCTAAAATCTCACAGAACCACAAATACAGGACAGAAAATGATGGGCATGCACAGCAGGAAGGGGGGAGGGTGGGGGGGACAGGTTAATGTTTCAGGTGGGGCCCTTTATCCAAACGGACAAGGAAGTAATCTAACTAATCTTTTCCCTTTCAGATGCTGACTGACCCGCTGGGTATTTAGAAAACATTTTTTTTATCACTTTATACATAAAGCAGGAAAAAAAATAGTTGCATTCAGAGTGTTGGAAGAGTAAACACACAACTTTTTGAGTTCCTTTAATTCAAAAACTTTTAACCCCTTTATCACCAGCTCCAGTTAACAATTAAATTCCATTAGCAACATCTCTATATCCTTCCTCACTGATCATCATTTTGGTAAACTCAGTACCAAATGAGGCATACAGACAAAGAAAGTCCCGCGTTCATCCCCTGGTCTGTACAGACTTCTTAATCTCACATGGGTGCCAGTAGAGTCACTATAATTGGCCTCAGCACCTCTGGGCTAGGGAGGGAGGTGGAAAAAAAATCAGCCAGGGTTTCCCCCTCTCGATCACGATTCAGTGAGCCCTGCTGGAAGCGGGAGCTGAATCTACTTGGCTGCATCATCACCTCTAGTGAAGGTGCATAACCCTTGACATTGTAAACATACATTGATCAACAGATGAGGAGCAGGCATCGAAGCATATACCAAGATCGTACATGCAGCACAGATTAATACTGAAATTATACTGCAGCTTTGACACGGTCATTTTAAGGTGGTGTGAGTTATACTGCCAGTAATGTACCACACTGTATTCAGGCAAAGAGGCACATTACTTTCCCGAAGTGTGGCATCAGAGAGTGGTGGAATGCAAAATCCCATCCACAACGGTCTCTGATCTCAGTGAGGCCCTTAAGGGCATGGTGGCATTCCCATAGGGAAGAAGGGAAAAATGCTTCTGCACTGCTCTGGAGCACCTACTAGTGGTTGGAGTCAGTGTAGCATTGGTAGAGGTCTCACAGCAAGTCCTTCTCATTTGAACAGCATTGAGTAAATGTAAAGAGGGTTTGGAAATAAATTATAAATTGTGGGAGGGATGATCCATTTGCTCAAAGAACATTACCTAATATTAACGCTATTTCCTACAGTGAGGTACCTGACTGGACCAATGTAGGGCACATGTCTAACCTTGCTAAACTGGCCCACTGCATCATTAGAAAAAAATGCATTAGGAAACCAAAATCCAATGATTTAGGAAAGTTTAATAAAAATGAATAAAATGTTCCCTCATAAATTAGATATTATCTTTCTATAAGATTATAATGATTACACTGGATGTCATTGTTAATGATGGAAGTTGAAACTTCATCATGCCTGGCTAAAATAAAGCAAGTGTACTTTGATCTCGTGTCATGAAGGTTGGTGTGGCCATTTGGTGGCACATGTGTTGGTCTCCTTTCAGTTTTCTCCCTATTCTTTTCTGAAGAGGTTGACTCTCGTGTTAAAGGCACCGACCAGCCCCAGGTACCTTGCCCACATCAACATTTTTATTTTTATTAATGAGTGAGCCTAGATAATGAGTGCCTGAAGGCCTCAGGTTTGGTGGGGGTGCGGGGGAATGGAGTGGGGGGGGAGGTCCAACAACAGAAACTCAGTGGGGCTGAAAATCCACCATCTACTTTTGCAAGTTGGGGGGCATCAGGAAGGTGCATCCTCACGTTGAGGTTTGGTTTTGCGGGCAAAACCCGTTTACGCTGGGAATGCACCTGGTTTTCATTCCAACAAAATTTTTGGTCTGGGTAGAATGGGGCACCCCCATTAAACATCATTTCCATCAATTCCACCCCCATTAAACATCATTTCCATCAATTCCACCCCCATTAAACATCATTTCCATCAATTCCACCCCCATTAAACATCATTTCCATCAATTCCACCTCCATTAAACATCATTTCCATCAATTCCACCTCCATTAAACATCATTTCCATCAATTCCACCCCCATTAGACATCATTTCCATCAATTCCACCCCCATTAAACATCATTTCCATCAATTCCACCTCCATTAAACATCATTTCCATCAATTCCACCCCCATTAAACATCATTTCCATCAATTCCACCCCCATTAAACATCATTTCCATCAATTCCACCCCCATTAAACATCATTTCCATCAATTCCACCCCCATTAAACATCATTTCCATCAATTCCACCTCCATTAAACATCATTTCCATCAATTCCACCTCCATTAAACATCATTTCCATCAATTCCACCTCCATTAGACATCATTTCCATCAATTCCACCCCCATTAAACATCATTTCCATCAATTCCACCTCCATTAAACATCATTTCCATCAATTCCACCTCCATTAAACATCATTTCCATCAATTCCACCTCCATTAGACATCATTTCCATCAATTCCACCTCCATTAAACATCATTTCCATCAATTCCACCCCCATTAAACATCATTTCCATCAATTCCACCTCCATTAAACATCATTTCCATCAATTCCACCCCCATTAAACATCATTTCTATCAATTCCACCTCCATTAGACATCATTTCCATCAATTCCACCTCCATTAAACATCATTTCCATCAATTCCACCTCCATTAAACATCATTTCCATCAATTCCACCTCCATTAAACATCATTTCCATCAATTCCACCCCCATTAAACATCATTTCCATCAATTCCACCTCCATTAAACATCATTTCCATCAATTCCACCCCCATTAAACATCATTTCCATCAATTCCACCCCCATTAAACATCATTTCCATCAATTCCACCCCCATTAAACATCATTTCCATCAATTCCACCCCCATTAAACATCATTTCCATCAATTCCACCTCCATTAAACATCATTTCCATCAATTCCACCTCCATTAAACATCATTTCCATCAATTCCACCCCCATTAGACATCATTTCCATCAATTCCACCCCCATTAGACATCATTTCCATCAATTCCACCTCCATTAAACATCATTTCCATCAATTCCACCCCCATTAGACATCATTTCCATCAATTCCACCTCCATTAAACATCATTTCCATCAATTCCACCTCCATTAAACATCATTTCCATCAATTCCACCCCCATTAAACATCATTTCCATCAATTCCACCCCCATTAGACATCATTGCCATCAATTCCACCTCCATTAAACATCATTTCCATCAATTCCACCCCCATTAAACATCATTTCCATCAATTCCACCTCCATTAAACATCATTTCCATCAATTCCACCTCCATTAAACATCATTTCCATCAATTCCACCTCCATTAAACATCATTTCCATCAATTCCACCCCCATTAAACATCATTTCCATCAATTCCACCCCCATTAAACATCATTTCCATCAATTCCACCTCCATTAAACATCATTTCCATCAATTCCACCCCCATTAAACATCATTTCCATCAATTCCACCCCCATTAAACATCATTTCCATCAATTCCACCCCCATTAAACATCATTTCCATCAATTCCACCCCCATTAAACATCATTTCCATCAATTCCACCCCCATTAAACATCATTTCCATCAATTCCACCCCCATTAGACATCATTTCCATCAATTCCACCCCCATTAGACATCATTTCCATCAATTCCACCCCCATTAAACATCATTTCCATCAATTCCACCCCCATTAAACATCATTTCCATCAATTCCACCTCCATTAAACATCATTTCCATCAATTCCACCCCCATTAGACATCATTTCCATCAATTCCACCCCCATTAAACATCATTTCCATCAATTCCACCTCCATTAAACATCATTTCCATCAATTCCACCCCCATTAAACATCATTTCCATCAATTCCACCTCCATTAAACATCATTTCCATCAATTCCACCCCCATTAAACATCATTTCCATCAATTCCACCTCCATTAAACATCATTTCCATCAATTCCACCTCCATTAGACATCATTTCTATCAATTCCACCTCCATTAAACATCATTTCCATCAATTCCACCCCCATTAGACATCATTTCCATCAATTCCACCCCCATTAAACATCATTTCCATCAATTCCACCCCCATTAAACATCATTTCCATCAATTCCACCCCCATTAGACATCATTTCCATCAATTCCACCCCCATTAAACATCATTTCCATCAATTCCACCCCCATTAGACATCATTTCCATCAATTCCACCCCCATTAAACATCATTTCCATCAATTCCACCCCCATTAAACATCATTTCCATCAATTCCACCCCCATTAAACATCATTTCCATCAATTCCACCCCCATTAGACATCATTTCCATCAATTCCACCCCCATTAGACATCATTTCCATCAATTCCACCCCCATTAAACATCATTTCCATCAATTCCACCCCCATTAAACATCATTTCCATCAATTCCACCTCCATTAAACATCATTTCCATCAATTCCACCCCCATTAGACATCATTTCCATCAATTCCACCCCCATTAAACATCATTTCCATCAATTCCACCTCCATTAAACATCATTTCCATCAATTCCACCTCCATTAAACATCATTTCCATCAATTCCACCTCCATTAAACATCATTTCCATCAATTCCACCTCCATTAAACATCATTTCCATCAATTCCACCTCCATTAAACATCATTTCCATCAATTCCACCTCCATTAAACATCATTTCCATCAATTCCACCCCCATTAGACATCATTTCCATCAATTCCACCCCCATTAAACATCATTTCCATCAATTCCACCCCCATTAGACATCATTTCCATCAATTCCACCTCCATTAGACATCATTTCCATCAATTCCACCCCCATTAAACATCATTTCCATCAATTCCACCCCCATTAGACATCATTTCCATCAATTCCACCTCCATTAAACATCATTTCCATCAATTCCACCTCCATTAGACATCATTTCCATCAATTCCACCTCCATTAAACATCATTTCCATCAATTCCACCTCCATTAAACATCATTTCCATCAATTCCACCTCCATTAAACATCATTTCCATCAATTCCACCCCCATTAAACATCATTTCCATCAATTCCACCTCCATTAAACATCATTTCCATCAATTCCACCCCCATTAAACATCATTTCCATCAATTCCACCCCCATTAAACATCATTTCCATCAATTCCACCCCCATTAAACATCATTTCCATCAATTCCACCCCCATTAAACATCATTTCCATCAATTCCACCTCCATTAAACATCATTTCCATCAATTCCACCTCCATTAAACATCATTTCCATCAATTCCACCCCCATTAGACATCATTTCCATCAATTCCACCCCCATTAGACATCATTTCCATCAATTCCACCTCCATTAAACATCATTTCCATCAATTCCACCCCCATTAGACATCATTTCCATCAATTCCACCTCCATTAAACATCATTTCCATCAATTCCACCTCCATTAAACATCATTTCCATCAATTCCACCCCCATTAAACATCATTTCCATCAATTCCACCCCCATTAGACATCATTGCCATCAATTCCACCTCCATTAAACATCATTTCCATCAATTCCACCCCCATTAAACATCATTTCCATCAATTCCACCTCCATTAAACATCATTTCCATCAATTCCACCTCCATTAAACATCATTTCCATCAATTCCACCTCCATTAAACATCATTTCCATCAATTCCACCCCCATTAAACATCATTTCCATCAATTCCACCCCCATTAAACATCATTTCCATCAATTCCACCTCCATTAAACATCATTTCCATCAATTCCACCCCCATTAAACATCATTTCCATCAATTCCACCCCCATTAAACATCATTTCCATCAATTCCACCCCCATTAAACATCATTTCCATCAATTCCACCCCCATTAAACATCATTTCCATCAATTCCACCCCCATTAAACATCATTTCCATCAATTCCACCCCCATTAGACATCATTTCCATCAATTCCACCCCCATTAGACATCATTTCCATCAATTCCACCCCCATTAAACATCATTTCCATCAATTCCACCCCCATTAAACATCATTTCCATCAATTCCACCTCCATTAAACATCATTTCCATCAATTCCACCCCCATTAGACATCATTTCCATCAATTCCACCCCCATTAAACATCATTTCCATCAATTCCACCTCCATTAAACATCATTTCCATCAATTCCACCCCCATTAAACATCATTTCCATCAATTCCACCTCCATTAAACATCATTTCCATCAATTCCACCCCCATTAAACATCATTTCCATCAATTCCACCTCCATTAAACATCATTTCCATCAATTCCACCTCCATTAGACATCATTTCTATCAATTCCACCTCCATTAAACATCATTTCCATCAATTCCACCCCCATTAGACATCATTTCCATCAATTCCACCCCCATTAAACATCATTTCCATCAATTCCACCCCCATTAAACATCATTTCCATCAATTCCACCCCCATTAGACATCATTTCCATCAATTCCACCCCCATTAAACATCATTTCCATCAATTCCACCCCCATTAGACATCATTTCCATCAATTCCACCCCCATTAAACATCATTTCCATCAATTCCACCCCCATTAAACATCATTTCCATCAATTCCACCCCCATTAAACATCATTTCCATCAATTCCACCCCCATTAGACATCATTTCCATCAATTCCACCCCCATTAGACATCATTTCCATCAATTCCACCCCCATTAAACATCATTTCCATCAATTCCACCCCCATTAAACATCATTTCCATCAATTCCACCTCCATTAAACATCATTTCCATCAATTCCACCCCCATTAGACATCATTTCCATCAATTCCACCCCCATTAAACATCATTTCCATCAATTCCACCTCCATTAAACATCATTTCCATCAATTCCACCTCCATTAAACATCATTTCCATCAATTCCACCTCCATTAAACATCATTTCCATCAATTCCACCTCCATTAAACATCATTTCCATCAATTCCACCTCCATTAAACATCATTTCCATCAATTCCACCTCCATTAAACATCATTTCCATCAATTCCACCCCCATTAGACATCATTTCCATCAATTCCACCCCCATTAAACATCATTTCCATCAATTCCACCCCCATTAGACATCATTTCCATCAATTCCACCTCCATTAGACATCATTTCCATCAATTCCACCCCCATTAAACATCATTTCCATCAATTCCACCCCCATTAGCCATCATTTCCATCAATTCCACCTCCATTAAACATCATTTCCATCAATTCCACCCCCATTAGACATCATTTCCATCAATTCCACCTCCATTAAACATCATTTCCATCAATTCCACCCCCATTAAACATCATTTCCATCAATTCCACCTCCATTAAACATCATTTCCATCAATTCCACCTCCATTAAACATCATTTCCATCAATTCCACCCCCATTAAACATCATTTCCATCAATTCCACCCCCATTAAACATCATTTCCATCAATTCCACCCCATTAAACATCATTTCCATCAATTCCACCCCCATTAAACATCATTTCCATCAATTCCACCCCCATTAAACATCATTTCCATCAATTCCACCTCCATTAGACATCATTTCCATCAATTCCACCCCCATTAAACATCATTTCCATCAATTCCACCCCCATTAAACATCATTTCCATCAATTCCACCCCCATTAAACATCATTTCCATCAATTCCACCTCCATTAGACATCATTTCCATCAATTCCACCCCCATTAAACATCATTTCCATCAATTCCACCCCCATTAGACATCATTTCCATCAATTCCACCTCCATTAAACATCATTTCCATCAATTCCACCTCCATTAGACATCATTTCCATCAATTCCACCTCCATTAAACATCATTTCCATCAATTCCACCCCCATTAAACATCATTTCCATCAATTCCACCCCCATTAAACATCATTTCCATCAATTCCACCTCCATTAGACATCATTTCCATCAATTCCACCTCCATTAAACATCATTTCCATCAATTCCACCCCCATTAAACATCATTTCCATCAATTCCACCCCCATTAAACATCATTTCCATCAATTCCACCCCCATTAGACATCATTTCCATCAATTCCACCCCCATTAAACATCATTTCCATCAATTCCACCCCCATTAAACATCATTTCCATCAATTCCACCTCCATTAAACATCATTTCCATCAATTCCACCTCCATTAAACATCATTTCCATCAATTCCACCTCCATTAAACATCATTTCCATCAATTCCACCTCCATTAAACATCATTTCCATCAATTCCACCTCCATTAAACATCATTTCCATCAATTCCACCTCCATTAAACATCATTTCCATCAATTCCACCTCCATTAAACATCATTTCCATCAATTCCACCTCCATTAAACATCATTTCCATCAATTCCACCTCCATTAAACATCATTTCCATCAATTCCACCTCCATTAAACATCATTTCCATCAATTCCACCTCCATTAAACATCATTTCCATCAATTCCACCTCCATTAAACATCATTTCCATCAATTCCACCTCCATTAAACATCATTTCCATCAATTCCACCTCCATTAAACATCATTTCCATCAATTCCACCTCCATTAAACATCATTTCCATCAATTCCACCCCCATTAGACATCATTTCCATCAATTCCACCCCCATTAAACATCATTTCCATCAATTCCACCCCCATTAAACATCATTTCCATCAATTCCACCCCCATTAAACATCATTTCCATCAATTCCACCCCCATTAAACATCATTTCCATCAATTCCACCCCCATTAAACATCATTTCCATCAATTCCACCCCCATTAAACATCATTTCCATCAATTCCACCCCCATTAGACATCATTTCCATCAATTCCACCCCCATTAAACATCATTTCCATCAATTCCACCCCCATTAAACATCATTTCCATCAATTCCACCCCCATTAAACATCATTTCCATCAATTCCACCTCCATTAAACATCATTTCCATCAATTCCACCCCCATTAAACATCATTTCCATCAATTCCACCCCCATTAAACATCATTTCCATCAATTCCACCCCCATTAGACATCATTTCCATCAATTCCACCCCCATTAAACATCATTTCCATCAATTCCACCCCCATTAAACATCATTTCCATCAATTCCACCCCCATTAAACATCATTTCCATCAATTCCACCTCCATTAAACATCATTTCCATCAATTCCACCCCCATTAAACATCATTTCCATCAATTCCACCTCCATTAAACATCATTTCCATCAATTCCACCACCATTAAACATCATTTCCATCAATTCCACCCCCATTAAACATCATTTCCATCAATTCCACCCCCATTAAACATCATTTCCATCAATTCCACCCCCATTAAACATCATTTCCATCAATTCCACCCCCATTAAACATCATTTCCATCAATTCCACCCCCATTAAACATCATTTCCATCAATTCCACCCCCATTAAACATCATTTCCATCAATTCCACCCCCATTAAACATCATTTCCATCAATTCCACCCCCATTAAACATCATTTCCATCAATTCCACCTCCATTAAACATCATTTCCATCAATTCCACCTCCATTAAACATCATTTCCATCAATTCCACCCCCATTAAACATCATTTCCATCAATTCCACCCCCATTAGACATCATTTCCATCAATTCCACCCCCATTAAACATCATTTCCATCAATTCCACCCCCATTAAACATCATTTCCATCAATTCCACCCCCATTAAACATCATTTCCATCAATTCCACCCCCATTAAACATCATTTCCATCAATTCCACCCCCATTAAACATCATTTCCATCAATTCCACCTCCATTAAACATCATTTCCATCAATTCCACCCCCATTAAACATCATTTCCATCAATTCCACCCCCATTAAACATCATTTCCATCAATTCCACCCCCATTAAACATCATTTCCATCAATTCCACCCCCATTAAACATCATTTCCATCAATTCCACCCCCATTAAACATCATTTCCATCAATTCCACCCCCATTAAACATCATTTCCATCAATTCCACCTCCATTAAACATCATTTCCATCAATTCCACCCCCATTAAACATCATTTCCATGAATTCCACCCCCATTAAACATCATTTCCATCAATTCCACCTCCATTAAACATCATTTCCATCAATTCCACCCCCATTAGACATCATTTCCATCAATTCCACCCCCATTAAACATCATTTCCATCAATTCCACCCCCATTAAACATCATTTCCATCAATTCCACCTCCATTAAACATCATTTCCATCAATTCCACCCCCATTAAACATCATTTCCATCAATTCCACCTCCATTAAACATCATTTCCATCAATTCCACCCCCATTAAACATCATTTCCATCAATTCCACCCCCATTAGACATCATTTCCATCAATTCCACCTCCATTAAACATCATTTCCATCAATTCCACCTCCATTAAACATCATTTCCATCAATTCCACCCCCATTAAACATCATTTCCATCAATTCCACCTCCATTAAACATCATTTCCATCAATTCCACCCCCATTAAACATCATTTCCATCAATTCCACCCCCATTAAACATCATTTCCATCAATTCCACCCCCATTAAACATCATTTCCATCAATTCCACCTCCATTAAACATCATTTCCATCAATTCCACCTCCATTAAACATCATTTCCATCAATTCCACCCCCATTAAACATCATTTCCATCAATTCCACCCCCATTAAACATCATTTCCATCAATTCCACCTCCATTAGACATCATTTCCATCAATTCCACCCCCATTAGACATCATTTCCATCAATTCCACCTCCATTAAACATCATTTCCATCAATTCCACCTCCATTAAACATCATTTCCATCAATTCCACCCCCATTAAACATCATTTCCATCAATTCCACCCCCATTAAACATCATTTCCATCAATTCCACCTCCATTAGACATCATTTCCATCAATTCCACCCCCATTAAACATCATTTCCATCAATTCCACCTCCATTAAACATCATTTCCATCAATTCCACCTCCATTAGACATCATTTCCATCAATTCCACCCCCATTAAACATCATTTCCATCAATTCCACCTCCATTAAACATCATTTCCATCAATTCCACCTCCATTAGACATCATTTCCATCAATTCCACCTCCATTAAACATCATTTCCATCAATTCCACCCCCATTAAACATCATTTCGATCAATTCCACCCCCATTAGACATCATTTCCATCAATTCCACCCCCATTAAACATCATTTCCATCAATTCCACCCCCATTAGACATCATTTCCATCAATTCCACCTCCATTAAACATCATTTCCATCAATTCCACCTCCATTAAACATCATTTCCATCAATTCCACCCCCATTAAACATCATTTCCATCAATTCCACCTCCATTAAACATCAATTCCATCAATTCCACCTCCATTAGACATCATTTCCATCAATTCCACCCCCATTAAACATCATTTCCATCAATTCCACCTCCATTAAACATCATTTCCATCAATTCCACCCCCATTAAACATCATTTCCATCAATTCCACCTCCATTAAACATCAATTCCATCAATTCCACCTCCATTAGACATCATTTCCATCAATTCCACCCCCATTAAACATCAATTCCATCAATTCCACCCCCATTAGACATCAATTCCATCAATTCCACCTCCATTAAACATCATTTCCATCAATTCCACCCCAATTAGACATCATTTCCATCAATTCCACCCCCATTAGACATCAATTCCATCAATTCCACCTCAATTAGACATGATTTCCACCAGTGCAATTTAGCATCAGATAAAAGAGGCGCAATTTGTCAGAAGCAAAACTGAGTGGCAGCAGAGTTCCATTTAATCTAATGGTGCCCTGAAACCCCTGAGGGAGTGTCTCCAGCAAAGCTGGCACCAAGCACCAGAAGGCCGGAATGCAGGGGTCTCTTACTGGGGCCTCCAGGGCTTGCGTTGACTTGCCCTGGGATGCTGCAGTGTGAGGGGGACATGGTCACCGACTCCCAACGAGATTCCACGGATGCCTGCAACAAAGAGAAAATCTTCCCCCGTGTTATTAAATGCGAGGGAAGTGGCCTCCACCATGATCTCAAGTCATCTTCCACCCATCCTGGGAAAGGGTTCTCAGAGCCAGTATGTAGGCGTGCTCGTCCTCAAGCATCCTTCCCACAGCGGGACCGAGTCTGCAGGCTCCTCAGCCGAGAGAAGCTGTCTGTGCTGGGGAATATGCCATTCCTCATCCATTCCCCCCTGGCCCTCCAGCTCACTCATGCTTGGAGTCATCCCATGTATTTTCCCCATCCCCACTATCTAGATCACCTGGGCGAAAGTCTCTAAGTTGGTACATGGAATAGAGATGAATGATGAAAAGGTTGAAATCGAGGGCAGGGGAGTGGTGCCAGCAGTAGACGGACCAGAGTCATCGTCAACTCTGTCAGCATCCAATTCCTGCTCGTCGGCGCCCCCCCCAATGTGCTGGACCTGTGGACGAAGAGCACTAAAACCAGTTATAAGCCCACCCCAACTCCTGCCTGGCTGAGATTGGTCAAGTCAGGACACACCAGAATCAAACCCAGAGATGACAACTTGCTGCATTTAAATACGAAGATTCCAAGCTTTTGAGGGGGGAAAATAAATCATAAAAGACTCTGAACAGTTGAATAAATTAGCACATCTCCAGAATGTGCTACTTTCTGTTCAATCAAACGTGTGGGCTCCAGATGGCTTGGATTAGCTCAACATTAGCTTCAACTGGATGGCTTTAACTCTCAAAGCACTTAAATTTATTCCAGATCACACAACAACAAAGGCAAAGAAATGCATTTTGACACCAAACTATTCTTCCTTTAAACAGATAATGATTCTGAAAATATATAAATTACAAATTAATCAGTCAGTTTTCCCAAACTCTGCGAGGACACTCCCCCCTCCCCCTCCCCCGGTGTTGCTTTTGTAGGTATCAAAGTATGTAGCATCAACCCAAGGTCAGTTAAACACTAATTTTAAAAAGGTTTCAGTGGCTTGTCCATAAAATATAATCACTTATTTATTTGCGTGCCATCAGAGTTCTCCCCGTGCTTTATTCATTTCAATATTTTCTAATTACATCAATACCTCCTAATCTGTGGATCTGGACGCAGTTCATTCAATTTAGTCCCCTTCAAGATGTCATGTAATGGCTGCCTCAAATGTCATACAAGATCGGTCTTTTTCTACCCAGTCATATTCATATAATGAACTAGGAACAGGAGTAGGCCATTCAGTGCCTCAAGCCTATTCTGCCATTCAATTAGATCATGGCTGATCTGTATCTTAACTCCATCTACCCGCCTTGATTCCTTATCCCTCAATACCCTTGCCTAATAAAAATCATTCAGTCTCAGTTTTGAAATTTTCAATTGACCCCCAGCCTCAACAGCTTTTTGGGGAGAGAGTTCCAGATTTCCACTTCCCTTTGTGTAAAGAAGTGCTTCCTGACATCACTCATGAATTGCCTAGCTCTAATTTTAATAATTAGTTTCTCTCTAGCTACCTTAACAAATCCTTTAATCATCTTAAACACCTCAATTAGATCACCCCTTAATCTTCTACATTCAAGGGAATACAAGCCTAGTCCATGTGACCTGTCCTCATAATGTAACCATTTCAGCCCCAATATCATTCTGGTGAATCTGCGCTGCACCCCCTCCAAGGCCAATATATCCTTCCTGAGGTGCGGTGCCCAGAACTGAACGCAGTACTCTAAATGGGGTATAACCAGAGCTTTGTATAACTGTAACATGACTTCCAGCTCCTCTTGAGATAAAGGCCGACATTCCATTAGCCTTTCAAATTATTTTTTGTACCTGACCACTTGCTTTTAGTGATATCTGTACTTGGACCCCTAAATCTCTCTACTTATCCACGGTTCCTAGCTTCTCACCCATTTGGAAAATACTCTGATCTATCTTTCTTAGGTCCAAAGTGGATGACCTCACACTTCCCCACATTGAACTCCATCCGCCACAGTCTTGCTCACTTACTTTAATCTATCAATGTCCCTTTGCAATTTTCTGCTCCCATCTACATTATTTAGTGTCGTCAGCAAACTTGGATATACGGCTCTCTATTCCTTCACCAACATCATTTATAAATATAATGAAAAGCTGAGGCCTGAGTACAGATCCCTGGGGGACACCACTAGTCACATCCTGCCAATTTGGTGAGAGTAACTGCACTTGACATCAAGGCAGCATTTGACCGAGTGTGGCACCAAGGAGCCCGAGTAAAATTGAAGTCAATGGGGATCAGGGGGGAAACTCTCCAGTGGCTGGAGTCATACCTAACACAAAGGAAGATGGTAATGGTTGTTGGAGGCCAATTATCTCAACCCTAGGACATTGCTGCAGGAGTTCCTCAGGACAGTGTCCTAGGCCCCCCATTTTCAGTTGCTTCATCAATGACCTTCCATCCATCAAAAGGTCAGAAATGGGGATGTTCGCTGATGATTGCTCAGTGTTCAGTTCCATTCGCAACCCCTCAGATAATGAAGCAGTCCGTGCCCGCATGCAGCAAGAACTGGACAACATCCAGGCTTGGGCTGATAAGTGACAAGTAACATTCGCTCCAGACAAGTGCCAGGCAATGACCATCTCCAACAAGAGAGAGTCTAACCACCTCCCCTTGACATTCAACGGCATTACCATCGCTGAATCCCCCACCATCAACATCCTGGGGGTCACCATTGACCAGAAACTTAACTGGACCAGCCATATAAATACTGTGGCTACAAGAGCAGGTTAGAGGCTGGGTATTCTGTGGCGAGTGACTCACCTCCTGACTCCCCAGAGCCTTTCCACCATCTACAAGGGACAAGTCAGGAATGTGATGGAATACTCTCCACTTGCCTGAATGAGTGCAGCTCCAACAACACTCAAGAAGCTCGACACCATCCAGGACAAAGCAGCCAGCTTGATTGGCACCCCATCCACCACCCTAAACATTCACTCCCTTCATCACCAGTGCACCGTGGCTGCAGTGTGTACCATCCACAGGATGCACTGCATCAACTTGCCAAGGCTTCTTCAACAGCACCTCCCAAACCCACGACCTCTACCACCTAGAAGGACAAGGGCAGCAGGCACATGGGAATAACACCACCTGCACGTTCCCCTCCAAGTCACACACCATCCTGACATGGAAATATATCGCCGTTCCTTCATTGTTGCTGGGTCAAAGTCCTGGATCTCCCTACCTAACAATACTGTGGGAGAACCTTCACCACACGGACTGCAGCGGTTCAAGAAGGTGGCTCACCACCACCTTCTCAACGGCAATTAGGGATGGGCAATAAATGCTGGCCTTGCCAGCGACACCCACATCCCATGAACGAATAAAAAAAAACATACCCATTATCCCTAATCTCTGTCTGCTACGTCCTAACCAATTCCCTATCCATGTCTCCACTTCCATATGCTCTCATTTTTGTTAACAGTCTCTTACATGGAACCTTATTGAATGCCTTCTGGAAGTCCATATAAATAACATCCATAGACACTCCCTTATCTGCCACGTTAGTTACCTCCTCAAAAAATTGAACATTAGACATGACTTACCCTTTACAAATCCATGCTGGCTCTCTCTGATCGGCTCATATTTGTCCAAGTGCTTAGTCACTCTGTCAGTAACAGATTCTAGTAACTTCCCCACAACAGACGTTAGATTAATAGGCCTATAATTTCCTAATTTATCTCTCTTACCCTTCTTAAATAATGGAGGTAGATAAATAACTAGATGATGGATGTCAGTGAAAGGAAAGGATTTTTGGCACCTCGGGGTAGAAGTCAGTCTTGAATTGAATATTGAGAGGGGTGTGTAACAGGCGGCCGATGCAATCGTGACCAAGACGGATATGTACCCCTGAGTGTCAGGGTGAAGCTATTTTCGGGTCAGATTCAGCACTGGTTGGATGTGGAGCAAGGCTCCCAATGCTCCAACACTATACCTCAACACAGCACCACCTGCTGCACCAGTCTGACATTTCTACCTGTGACCTTTTCCCAAACAAAACGGCCAATTTATTGGAAATTATTTCCTCTACACCCTGTGCCCGTGGCAGGGACATAAACGCACCCACTGACACAGACATGTTCTGAAAGTTGAAGGGTGCACCTTACAGTCCAAGAATTCTATGAAATTGAGTTCCATTAAGTGCAATAGTTCATTTTACAACCCATACATTGTGCATCAGGGGTGTCCAACCAATGGCTCTGGAGCCACACCCAGCCCTCCCACCCATTGTAATCAGGTCCCCCTAGAATCACACACAGTGCTCCTGCCCATTGTAATCAGGTCCCCCCAGAATCACACACAGCCCTCCTACCCATTGTAATCAGGTGCCCCTAGAATCACACCCAGCCCTCCCACCCATTGTAATCAGGTGCCCCTAGAATCACACCCAGCCCTCCCACCCATTGTAATCAGGTCCCCCCAGAATCACACCCAGCCCTCCCACCCATTGTAATCAGGTCCCCCCAGAATCACACACAGTCCTCCTACCCATTGTAATCATACTTAAGAAAAGACATACTTGCTCTCGAGGCAGTACAAAGAAGGTTCACTCGGTTAATCCCGGGGATGAGGGGGCGGACATATGAGGAGAGGTTGAGCAGATTGGGACTCTACTCGTTGGAGTTCAGAAGAATGAGAGGCGATCTTATTGAAACATATAAGATTGTGAAGGGGCTTGATCGGGTGGATGCGGTAAGGATGTTCCCAAGGATGGGTGAAACTAGAACTAGGGGGCATAATCTTA